>NC_056749.1:405980027-406280027 GCF_019279795.1 Protopterus annectens
ATTTTTTTGAAACATATTCAGAAGATCTGATCTGTAACATTCTAAGATAAACAGACAAATAAGTAACTCATATATGACATTCAGACATAGTACAAAAAGTGTATTTATGCGTATGTCTAAATTCACACCAAGAATAGTGTAACTTTGTCTCTTTATCAAACTTTTAGTTTTTTAATAGGTTGCTTTTCATTGTCAGCAATTATGATAGCATCAAAGACAGTAACCAAACTATCATATCTGTATCTTAGAAAATCATTACTACAAACGTATCTTATTTGTTACCTCTGAGAGAATACCATTAAGATGATGACAGTAAGTGTGTTCATTAATGCTACTAATCTCATGTATAAACTCATCATATTAAATATCAGATGTGTAATAAGAATTATTTAACAACAAAGATATAATTTGAAGGACTGATATAGCTATACCTTAAAAGTTCCTATATAAATATATTTCAGTTCACTTATACATATTGACATTTTGTTAAGAAGTTAACTTTGTGCTCTAAATATTTCTTTAAGCGCTTGTCTGTAACAAAAGATATTCTCTTTTTTTTCTTTTTCCTTTAACATACACTATTATAACATAGCCTTCTGAAACGGTAACAGAAACCAAGCAAAGGAAAGTAAATATATTTACACTTAAAATGAGCAGTGTATTGAAACTATCAGCTAATTAACTCAATTAAGTTAAATTAGTATTCCAGATGTCTACCCAGTAATTAAATACATACTCCACACACCTTTCATTTACTGATGATAAAACATACAAGCATCAGCAAGAAAAGCAAGAAACATATACCACCAGGTAGCTTATGAACAAGCTAAACGGCTAACTTCGAAGAGCCAGTAATCATGACTAGCCATTATCTCATTCCTCCAAAGTATACCTTTAAAAGTGAAAGTTGTTGGGCTGTAGCTCCCCCCCCCCCCCCCCCACACACACACACACAAGCAGGTAAAAGTTCCAATGAAAATGTTAGAACTGCTATAATTCAATGTGCTTTAAATTCAGAGGAAGTGACTAGTTTTAAATAACATCAATGGGAGTGCTTGCCCCATTTTTATTACTCAGCAGCCAGTGCTAAAAGTAGAACATTCATTATTATTAATAAGAATGCCACTCAAATAAATGAAATGGTTTTACCTTATGATGGGTGTTCTTCTCATGTAGACATATTAATTTTTTTAAAGAATAACTGGTTAAAATTGACTGATAATATGAAACATCACTTTTCTTTAAGATTTTTACTACCTTTTTTAATTTTGTGTCGTCCATTTCTAGTCACTTGTCTCTGAAAATTTATTAACAGGATGTGTCATTGCCTTTCTAAGGATATTTCAAAGTTATACTTGACAGTCCAGAATAAAAATAAATAACAAATAACATTTTCATTTGTCTCTAGGCTTTGTATTTTTCTCTTTTACCATCTAATCACTTCTTGCAGCTTGCCTTTTAAAGATGAACTCCAGTCCATTTCTTCTTTCGTGTTAAGTAGATTATTCTTCTGAACAAAAGAAACGGTGTCTTCCAAGGATTCAAAAGTTGTTTGTCCATCTAGTAGAAATAGTCTTCATTTGGAAAAAAACTTTTTTGTCCATCTGGTAGAAATAGTCTTAATTTTTCCGAGTATATCAGACTTGTTTTTACTTCACATTTTTAAATTCTTTAAAAGGTGAATACGTGTTTTCCTTTTTGAAAGTACCAAGGAAGAATAGTTATTGTCAAATCTAATAACAGTATCTCCTATTTTTGTAGGTGAAACAGATCAATCTGTTATTAAAATTAAGCCTTTATCTTGACTGGAGATAAATCTATTATAGAGCTTGGATTAGAAGGTTTCTTACTTGAAATTATTGTAGATAAGGGTCTGTAAGCCCTCTCTATGCAAAAAGACAGATCTTTAAGAAGGTTTAAGATTTTTGGTAAGCAGGAAGTTAACAAATTTACGATGTTATCTCCTCCTTGCTTCTCAGGAACACCATAGATCTGGATGTTGTTTCTTCTCTCTCTATTTTCTAAATCATTCATTTTTTCCAGGTATTTATTGTTCTGTTTAAGAATAAATTCAGTATTACTTTCTCCTTCTGTTTGTCTGCAGTCAGTGCAATTAACTGACTCTTCCATAGCAGATATTTGAAGTTTTTGTTCTGAAACCACACAAAAGACCAGTGAAAACAGCTCTACTTTCCAAAATAAGAACTTATAAAGCTTGCAGCCAAGGCACTAGGAGAGGAGAGACAACTAAAAGGTTTTTATTAAATTCTTATTTTGGAAAGTAGAGCTGTTTTCACTGGTCTTTTGTGTGGTTTCAGAATAATTTGAAGTTTTTGTTGTTTGACAACTTCATTAATTAGGTCAATCGTTTTTTTACAGTCTTCTTTAATTGCATGTACTTTAGAATCAGGTTTATCCATTTTCAAAGATAAGTCCTGTATATTACTAAGAATAGACTGTAGTCCCTTCTTTACAGAGATTTCTTGAGATGCTGCTTTTGAGTGACTCATTTGTTCTTGAAGTTATAATGAATTGTATTTTTGACAGCTTCATCAAATAATCCCAAATGGTTTTCTTTACTATATTTCATCTTTGTTGAGTATTTTTTATTGAATTTTGTAATTAAATCCTGTTAAGTTTGTTTAAGAGAAGCAGAGCAACATTCTTATGCTGCTATCTGCTTGCTATCTTGGCCATGCCCCTCATGTGATTACATTTTCCTTACATAACATGTGCAGTAAGCATTACCCTGTAGCACAAGGGAATGTAACACTATTAGATATCTTGTTGCCTTAGAGATAGCTATTACAGGCACACGTATCCCTTTCAGCAAAAACACGATGTAAGGCCTTGACATACCAGCATATCCCACATGTGTAGTGACACTTCTAATGTGGCACATTCATTCTCTACAATATCATGTATTTTTCTGTAGTCAAATGCTTAGGTGTTCAACATCCACATTCAGTGACTGTTAGCATTGTGTGGCCTTATACTGTAGTGCATAAACAGCATCCACACAGTTACAATGTGTACTTTTACAGTCTGAGAGGCCTTCACCATCCCTTTTATCTCAGTGATTGCTTATGACACATACATCTGATGTAATAACTTAGCATAGGTGGAATGTCACACTTGTGTTAAGACTTCCACTGTGGCGCTTGTGGTTCATCCACATGTCATTAGTCAGTAGAGTCACATAGCTTGCTGTTAAATTCCTGAAAGGGCAACATTTTATGAATGTAATGACATTACACAAACTCCATCGTATCTAGTTATTCTTATCTATTTTTATTTTGGACAATGATATATCATCACAAATTGTGATTGCACACAGCGAAATGGATATTCTGAGCATGTTGTTCTGTGAGTGCTCCTGTGGCACATGCATTGAGTACTGGTTTGTATATCAAACCTGCACAGACAGTGTTTCATTTCTGGGACACTGTGTATACTACATGATAGAACCAGCTTCCTTTTCAAAGAAGCATTGATATTATACTGCTCACTGTTGTGTCGACAGTAACATGTATAACTTATTTTCAGCATTCAGACTAAATCCAGTTGTTCGTATTATATTCTTAAATCCTTTCTTACTGCACACATTGATTTCATTTACTTGTGACAGCCTCCATTGCTGTCTGACATAGCACATGCAGTCAATACAGGGAGTCTAGTATCATAGGTAAGGGTTTGAATCTGGTAATATCTGTCTGTCAGACAACTGTGTCACACAGCAGTGACTTACCCACAGGCAACAGTATTGGCACCACCTTTTTCAGGATAATGTCCTAAAAGGTAGGACGCCCTTGAAGGGCTTACAGGACTTTCCTGTCATACCTCTTATGATAGGAAAGTCCTGTAAGCCCTTCAAGGGTGTTCTTCATGACATAACTGATATGCATATTTCTGTGACATACATGATTAGTATGCATCTCTCATGATACCTGTCCTGGAATTTGTATAAAAAAGACATGACATGAATGTTAATTATGTTATTCACTGCTCAAAGGCGTTACATATTTCCGAAATAATTATGATCTGTATTGTATATCTTCATCCAGGCATTTCTTTATTAATGCTTTTGTTTTTGTCACACTATACAGCTTAATGACAGGTGAGGGCTTCCATAAACATATCTTCTGCTATGGCATACTGCCAGACCATCAGAAACTGTGATTGTTCCTCTGTTATGACACTTTCTGGTGTGTTGGTGCTGTTGAATTGCTGCTATGTTACTAGTACCTCTAATTCCATGCCTGGGATGTTTGCAAATTACCAATGTAAGACTTGAAATCATGAAATGTCATCTGATCTGTGTTGTCATTTGTCACTTATGTATGTTGAATGCTATTATATTACCATTTAGCATTTGCAAGTCTAGACAACACTTGCATGTCTGTTACATGTTTGTAGGTGATATACTCATTTTCTGTGGTTGTGAATAACAGTTATTTACAAAAAACATGTCCCTTTCTGATTTGCATGCCATGACAACAGTAAGGCTAATTTGTTCTTGTGTATATGTGATGAGGTGGAGAATACAGTAGTGGTTGGTTTGCTTATATAAATTCCCTGTAAATACGTCTCATATGCAATAATTGTAGTCTATGCATTCATCCTATGATGCATTTTCTGTCCATGCTGTTATCTCAACTCGGCATTTTAACACACACACACACACACACACACACACACATATATATATATATATATATATATATATATATATATATATATATATATATCACATTTTTAACTCCCCTTTGTTACACTTTGGCTTTACATCAATGCATACATCTCAACCTTTTAGCACACAAAATCTGGACAAAGCCTAAAATAATGGGATGGGGGGGGGCAAAGGCCTAAAAAATAAGGATAGATTTTAAATAGTACTCTTATAAACTTAGAAAGTTGCTAGAATAACAGAATTTGTGTTAACATGCATTTTTCTTAAGGTTATGAAATCTGCATCTGAAACGTAAGTCATTATTTAGTGACACTCCTCAGTGATTTGCCAGAAATCCACAAATTTTATGAGGAATAGACCAAAAATATGAGGAAAAATCTGGACATTCTGCAAAAATCTATACAGTAGAGAAGTATGTATCCCTGTCACATCCTTTGTTAGCATGTCCATTTTATTTATGTACATAACTCCAGTATTGTCATTGACATTAATTATCATTCCATCAGAATTGCAGGATTTGTGTTAGAAATGTTTCTTTGATACTTCAGCAAATTTTTATTTTATTTTATTTATTTTACATTTGTTGACACATATTTGAATAGACTTAGCATAGATAATAAGAAGTTAATTTTCAGTGTTATTAAAGAAGACTATATTTAATATAAAATAGAATTAGAGAAGAGAAGGCAAAATAAGTTGAGAGAAGAAAATAGATTCAGAGAATGAGATCTAGAATCATTCAGGTAAAAATGGATAAGTTGGTCAGTCAGGTTTAGAACAGGGGCACATCCAGTGTGTTTTCAGAAGAGCTTTTAAACAGAGTAGTTGAGGGAAGTGTGGTAAGTTCAGAGGGAAGTAGGTTCCAGGTTTTCCAAATGGAAATAGAAAAGAGAGTCTCCAGCCTTTGTTTGATTTGTTGATGGATAAGATTTGATAGGATGGGTGTTTTGTCAGGTTGATACAGTATTTTGTGGACGATGGTCAGTTGATTATATTTTAGATGTTGTTGAAATTCAAGCCATCCAAGGTGCTTTTTAGATTAATACAGTGATGAGTTCTGTAAGGATTTTGTGGCATATCTGGCTATGCTATTATATAGAGTTTTCAGTTCAGATACAGATGAAGCAGTACATATAAGTGTAGAGTCATGTGCAGGTCATTGATGAATATAGAGAACAGGAGAGGGCCCAGTATGGAGCCTTGAGGAACTCAGCTTGATGTCTGTTATTTAAGTAGGAATGGAACCATTTTATAGCTAGTGTGTCAAGAGAGAGAGATTTGAGAATGTTTATGAGTATAGTGTGGTTTACCATGTCAAAAGCTTTGGATAGGTCTATGAAAAGTGCAGAGGAGAGCATGTTAAGGTTTCGTTGTTATTGATAGTGTCAATAAAGGAAAGGAGGGCAGTAGTTGTGCTATGGGAAGGTCGGAAGCCATGTGCTGGGTGTGAAAGCAGGTTATTTTGGAGAAGATGGTCTAGCAATTGCCTATGGATACATCTTTCCATGATCTTAGATAGAGGAGAAAGTATGGCTATGGGACGATAGTTAGACAGTTCAGTGATGGTTCTATTAATGAGGATGGAGATGGGGTAAGCAATTGATTTGGCTGCTATCTGTAGGTATTCAGATGGTAGTTGGTCAGCAGAAGGAGTACATGGTTTCAGGGGACAGGTTGGAAGAGAAAAGGTGGAGGTGGGTTAGAGCCAGAATCGGATGTTATGTCTTGAGGAGAGAGTTGACAAGCAAGATCTTGAATTGCTTTGATAAAGATGGTGTTTAAGGTGTTTGCAGTTTGTTTAGATGTAATAATTGATTAATACTTGACCAGAATTTTTGGGGTTATTGTGGGGTAGGTGCTGAAAAATTGTAAATAGTAATTTTTTATCCAACACTATAGTTTTTGTTTCATTTCTCAGTTGTTTGTAGTTTCATAAGTCTGAGGTTGACTATTAATAGTATCAATCTAAGGTGCTTTCTTTTCTTGCTAAAGTTTGTTTATTCTAGGTAGGGGTTGGGTGAATTTGGGTGAACCCATGAAGATTAATATGGCTCATGGGGCAGTTGTTATTGCAAGAATTCCAGTCTTTACTTGCAGTATATGAGTATACTTCACCTATTTCCCCTTCCCTGTTAATTAATTGTGCAGTACAAATAAATGTTCTTCAACAGGGTATTAATGAACATGTTAGAGTGATGAACAGCAATGCTGACTGAATATGCATGCTGCTTGTCATGCCTACACATTTGCAAGCACCTTGTTGTGGCCAGCAATAGTGTCCATGGCTAAGGAAAGATGCTTGCAGACATGAACACAGAATGTAAACAAAATGGCTTGCCTACCTAAGATACGAGCATGTGCTGTAGCCCTGTAATATTAAGGGCAAGTACAATGAAAGAATTTTGAAGGGGGGTATAAAGTGAGGGAACTTTACACAAATAATAAAGGTTCTTCAATCAAGGTTGAGATGTATGTTTTGTCCATTGTCTAAAGTCCATTAAACCATACCTCTCAACTCTCCAGAATTTCAAAGAATATTCACATTTTTGCCTCATATTTTTTGGTCTGTTCCTCATAAAATGTGTGGTTTTCTTGCAACCCATTGAAGAAGATGGCCAGTAAATAATGATAGACATTTGAATTTCAGACTTCATATCCTTCAGAAAATGTGTGATAGTGCAAAGCTTGTTATTCTAGAAACTTTCTGTAATAACATTTTTTAAGATATGTCTCTGATTTTGGAGCTTTGTTCTGGCTTCCCTATTATTTTTTGGTTTTTGTCAAGAATTCATAGGCTAAAAGGTTGAAAAATATACATTTAACTTAATATAAGGAACTATTTTCAGATATACCTCTCAGTCTCGTAGCTCATGAATCTGGGGCAAATTTTAACTTTTGCTTATATAAAAAACAAAGTTATTCCATTAGTCAAAAAGTACTTTTGAAGCTTCAATAGCCACACCCACCTCTATCCCCTCTTGTATATAGTTATACATATGATATAAAGTAAGGTTGTGTTTGTTTCTACTTTATATGTTGTTATTGTTATTAGTTGTTTAATTCAGGATTGTTAAGAGTCTTCTGTCATTGTATGGGCAAGAAAGTGCTGAATTAAATCTTCACTCTGACTACTAATTAGCCAATCCTCAGTCAGAGTGAAAGTGTGGGAGAGACAGTTTTGGAGCTGGAAGATTATTGTTTCCTTTTCAAAAAAACAACCCACATAGCCTAAAGGTTGCTGCAGCACTGAGGAATTCAAACATCTACTGTTATGGAAAAGTGAACTGTACTTTCTTGTTTAGCATGCATGCAGAATTGTGGCTAATTTTCTTTTTCTTTTTAGATGGTTGCTGTTGCAGTGTTAGGTAAGTGTTCTGTCAATTGCATTTGTTGAACAAAAGTTTGAGTGTTTCTGTATACCAAAGGAATTTCTACAAATATAATGATCAGGCACATATGAATATTTAATAAAAAGGATCGGAAGACAGAAAAAATATTATCCACAAATGCAACAAATGAAAAGCTTACAAAGAAACAAAGCTGGTATTTATATTTGCAACTTACTAAGATGGCAAAGGTTTGCTTTTCCTTACATAATGCAGCTGTGCGATAACTTTCCATGTTTTTGTTTTCCCTGATATTCCTGGCATGCTTATAGGGATCATTTAGATTAATATCATCAGAACTTCATCTACAACTATCTTTACTGAACTTTGATTGGAAGCTTCATTTCTGTCTATCTAGAAAAGTGCACTGTACTTCATATCAATTACCTACTAATATTAAAAGAAGCTTAGGAAATGTTCACTAAAATGAATAATCCTTACCAAAAATTGGTTTAAGCAGAGCAAGGTGCATACAATTTCATTAATAAAATGGGAGTAGACAGATTATTTCAATTCTGCATGTCAAAAGTTACCATCATGATTTGACAATACCCATGGGGTAAATTTCTTTGAATTGAAATTACCATTCCAGTAGTATTATTATTGAAGTTTCCATCTCCAGGACAAATTCTATCCAGCCTTTCTCAGAAATTACTTGTTCTGTTTCAAATGTCTTTATTTGTTTTGAGCTTTGAATAAAAAATGTGAATGAAAAGTTTCCTTTTCTCAAATGCCTTGGTACCTTTATACTTCCAAGAACTAAATATATTATTAGCATCTGTATAGTATTAGTCTCCCAAGAGGGATGAACTATGAAATCTGCCTGTGGCATCAGGAGCCTTTCCCCAGAACTCAAATCTAATGATGAGTTAAAATAGAAAATGCCTAAAATAAACATTTATTAATGTATAAGACATGCCAGTACATAGAAACATTATAATAATTATATGAAGCAAAAAAGTCAGGTTTCTTACCTGGCTTTCTTATGTACAACAAATACAACTAACACTGTGCTTTGTATTTGTGAAACAAACATCTTAACTATTATGGCAGCTTCCAATCTGAACCAGATGGGACATTTTTTAACAAAATGATTTAATAGTTTAAAAATCAACTGTGATCCAATCTACCTCCTGCTTCAGAAAAGATTAAAAAACCTTTACCATATTCACAAGAAAGACATAGTAAATAATGTGACTTATGAGGTCAAAACAAAGTTTCCCCATCTGCTTACCTTCACTTCCTAAAAACGAAGCAAATTGCACAAAACCCATACTTAAACAAATAAAACGATATTCTTTTCTGGGTCTATATCAGATCAGTGAAATTGCATTACAGCGAATGCTGTTTCGCTGACACATATAGACCAAAATCTGAAAACAGTGAAGGCTCAGCTCAGCGATTTTTTTCCCAGGGAAAAAAATCACTTGGCCTGAGTTGTGGCATTGCCCTTTACCCCACTGTAGTGCGATCTCAAAGTTGGTATATTTAGTTGGTGGTGGCACTTTGTTTTTAGAAATTGTGTGCATGTGGTTTTAGTGCAAGCGATTTCTTTCCCAGGGATAGAAATCACTGCTTTGAATGTTCACAGTTTAGTTGTTGTGTCTTTCGGCTTTTCCCGGTTAGGGGTCACCACAGCGGAACTCCGGTCCGCTAATGATTGGCAGTAGATTTTTACGTGCCAACTTGCCGAGCCTGATGCACAACCTTCAACGAAGGAACGCCCATTCACGCATGTCGACACACAGAAGACGCTTTAAATGAGAATTGAATGAGGCAATGTCTTACTGTGAGGTGACAACGCTACCGCAGCACCACCACCGCAGTAATGTTCACAGTTTAGTGAGGTCACTAATTTTGTGTCGATGAAGTGGCGTTCGATGAAACGCCTCTTCCAGCATTTAATATAGACCCTATTTTCCTTATTATAGAATCATAGGACGTTACTAGGCTATTGGCCCTGAGGCCCTTACAAGCCTAGCCAAGAATTTAGCCCATGTTCCAACAAGTCAGCACCCTATGCCACTGTCCAACAGGGACACAGGTAGTACTGTTCCCCATCCAGTATCCAGGTCACACTTAAAAAGGTTTAATGAGGTACTCTGCTTTACATGGACAGGAGAGTCTATTCCACAAAAGGGGGAGTCTCTGGGACAAAACTCTGTCCCACCAATGAGTCCAGTTGATGTCACTGACCAGGTTGAGGTCGCGCATGTGGGGTACTCAAGTGGAGCTTGACTTGTGGATATGCAGCAGTCTCAACAGGGCAGGGTCAGAGATGGCTTTGTATGCCAGACAAAGGTTACCTCTGAGGACTCTGTAGGAGACTGAGTAGAGGGACAGGGCTTTTAGCCTATCTGTGTAGGGGAGATGTTTGAGGCCCTGGACTCTCCTGGTGCGGAACCTCTGTGGTCTCTCCAGTTGCTGCATGTGCTTTGTGAGGTACATGCCGAAAGGGACATTGTACTCAGTAATGGGTCTTATAGGGGAAGAATACAGGGATTTTATGACCACCTTCTCCCTGGATGAGACACCCTTACTAATGAGGTGGCCCATATAGAAAGCTTTCTGCACAACGGAGACAATATGGTGGTCAAAAGTCAGACTGTTATCAACCTGAGTGCCCAAGTCCCTCATGACTGATTGCATGCTTAGTACCTTATTATCTATGTGATAATTTGTGAGGATGTCACTCTCCCCAAAAGCATGATGATGCATTTTTTGGCATTCAGTTTGAGGCCATGTTTCTGGCACCAGTCATTTGTTTGGGTGAGACCCTCTTGGAGGATGTCCACATCACTAGGGGAATTGATGACAGCACCCAGCTTACAGTCATCTGTAAACCTGGTCAGCCATAGCCCACTAAATTTGGCCTGCACCTCCGAGAAGTATATCCAAAACAGCAGAGACCCCAAGACTGATTCCTTGGGTACACCAGTTGTTAGGGGTCTACTATTTGAGATGACTTCCCCTATTTTGACTAGGTGGGTTATATCAGTGAACCAGTTTGCTACCCATCTGGTAACATACAGATTGGTGCCTAGTTGAGAGAGTTTATCTATTATACCCGAGTGGGGAATAGTATGAAAGGCTTTGGCCAGATCAAGGTAGGCAGTGTGCACCATCTTCCCCTCGTCTATGGCCTTGATGATGGTCTCAAAGAAGTCGACCAAATTTAACAGGCATGACCTCCCCTTGACAAACCCAAACTGTGTGGGATCAAGTGTCTGGAGGCTGCCAATGTCCTTGTTAATGAGGTCCATGATAATCTACTCCATTGCCTTGCAGATCAGGCTAGTTAGGCTGATGGGTCTATAATTTCCTGTCTCGGTGGACATTCCACCTTTGTGCAAAGGGATGACAGTAGCTGTTCTCCACTCCGCTGGGATGAAGGTGGTACTCATGCTTTGGTTGAATAGGGTGCTTAATGGTGCTGCAAGTTCCTGCCTGACGTCATGTAGGATGTTCATGTAGTTATTGGCCGTTTGGGCAGTTTTTTTATCTCTCTCAACTTTCTGATTTAAAAGCCCACATTTGCACTTGTTTTCCCCCCTTTCCTGTAACTGGTTCAGTCCAGATACAGATTCTTACTTTTAGCACTTAAATTTGCTTATTCGTGATCAGCACTTGTTCAGAACCTGTAAGCACTAAATAAACTACTAATTACTACAGCACTCAACCTTCCTCATTACCTAGAGGAAAACAGTTTTGGTACTTACTTTCCTCACTTGCTTAGAGAAAAACAGCTCTTGTACTCACTTTCCTCACTTAGCTAGAGGAAAATAGTTTTTTTATTCAGACATGTCCAAGGGTCAGCTCCCAGTGTTCTCTCTTGTCTATCTGATGAATCTGGGCATCTTGGGGCAATGTAGAAATTGCCTCATGTACACAGACAACCCTCTCCTCCTACCACCCAACACTACAACCTGTGAGAGATGCACTTATTTAGCCAAACTGGAAGTAAAGCTCTCTCCAATCAAGACTGAACTTGACAGTCAAGAGGAGAAGGTAAACACTTGCACCACACCACACTCATCACATAGTCTCACTAAATCTACACCACCAAAATCCACATATAGAAACACAAAAACATTCACGGAGGCTCTCAATAATAATCTGCTCAAGCAACAGAGACCTCCAAAGCAGAAATGCAAGCAACCTCCACCCCCCCAACACAACCCAAATGACACATAGCCTGCAGACTCGGTGTGCCACTCAACCACAGCCAATAAGTACCCAACACACTAGTCATAGGTGACTCTATAGTCAGGCACACTGATGTCCCGCTCACCAGGCTAAACAAGGAGAAGGTTACTGTCAGGTGCCTGTCAGGTGCCAGGATCCGCCACATAACCCATGCACTCAGGTCACTCCACAACAAGTACAAATATGACTCTGTCATTGTCCATGTTGGTGTGAACAACCTGAGATGTACCTCCCTGGACTACATGAAAAGAGACATGGAAGAGCTGTCCGATCTTGTAGCCCAGGCAGGTATGACCCTAGCCCTGAGTAGCATTCTGCCATCACCCAGAATGATGCCACAGTACAAGGACAAAATGATTGACTTCAACAATTGGCTAAGCTTCTGGTGCCATTCTAAAGGGATCCAGTATCTGTCTGCCTGGGATGACATGGTCGACAGACCACGATGCTTTGCCAGAGATGGCCTGCACCTGTCACCCCTGGGATTCTGGATACTGGCTAAGGATCTTGCCACCCCTATAGTGCCTTTTTTAGGCAAGGTTCAAATGACAAATTCACCACCATAACAGGAACAGGCAAGCAAAAACTGAGGGTGATGCTACTCAATGCTAGAAGTCTAAATCTCAAAATGCACTCACTCGAGGCACTCCTTAAAATGGAGAACATCGATATCTGTGCAGTGACTGAGACCTGGTTCAAGGCTCCAGAGAGCACACCTGCACTACCAGGCTATAGCTCATACCACACTTTTTGGCCATGTAACCTGGACCGGAACACCAAAGGCGGAGGTGTGTCCATATTCATTAAGGATATCCACACCTCCAGGCTAATTGCTCAGCATAATGCAGCAGAGATTATCCAAGTGCAACTAACTCTGGGAAAAACTGCAATCCAAATTGTAGCTTGCTACAGATCACCCACCTTGCCCCAGGATTCCCAGTTCTCTTTTCTTGATGTACTGGAAAATATTAGGGTTCAACCAAACACCCTAATAATGGGCGATTTCAACTACCCCACCATTAACTGGGAAAACTACTCATGTACCAACTCCTTTGCTCAACGCTTTCTGGAATTCATAAACTCCAGTGCCCTGGATCAACTTATCCACATCCCCACCAGGGGCAACAATATCCTAGATCTAGTCATTACCAGTATGAGTGACTGGTGTTCCACACCTGAAGTCAACACCTCATTGGTCCGATCCGACCATAAGCTAATTACCCTAGGTATCCACATCCTGCCTCCACCCCCCATTACGGAAACCATGGTAAAAAATTTCTCCAAAGCCAACTTCATGCTTCTTAAGACAGAAGTGAAGAACTTCATGACACCCATGCAGATGGACAATACAGTTATGACTGCTGAATCCTACACAATTGCACTTTATAAGCACTTACATGAGTGCATGGATCGTGCTATCCCAAACAGAACCAAGACACTATCCTCCAAAAAAAGGAAGCCAATCTGGTGGTCCCCTACCATAAACAAACTGTACAATAGAAGGAAGAAACTCTTGCAAAAGAGAGTAAAATCCCATGAGTGGAGGAGCTCCCTGGTCAGCCTCAGTAAGAAGCTGTGATCCCTGATAAAATCCTGCAAAGCTAGTTACGAAAACAAAATCATCACTGATTCTAAAGACAACCACAAAGCATTCTATAGCTATGTCAAGAATCTCAATGACAACACTCAGATCTGCTCTGAGTTACAGCACAATGGCACTAAATATACAGACCCAACTGATATTGCCAACATCCTGGCAGATAGGTTCAGTGCTAACTTTACCCCCCTCTCACCCCCTAAAGAGCCCACCTCTATAGTGGAAGAATGCAAGGTTCCTGTAATCACGGCTGCACAGGTAAAAACCACATTCTCCAAAGCCAAGAACACAGCATCCATGGGACCAGACAACATCCCAGGCTACATTCTACACGAACTACAGAATGAACTGTCACCCCACCTATGTACCATGTTCAATCATAGCCTCACCTCAGGCTTTGTGCCTGCTGAATGGCGTACAGCAATGGTTATCCCACTCCACAAGGGGGGAGCCACCATGGACACCGGGAACTACAACCCCATTAGCCTGATGAGCCTGGTCTGCAAGGCCATGGAACGTATCATCATGGAACTTATAAACAAAGACATTGGTAATCTCCAAACTCTGGATCCCACCCAGTTCAGGTTTGTAAAAGGCAGATCATGTCTCCTAAACCTGACAGACTTATTTGAAGCAGTCACCAAAGCCGTAGACAAGGGTAAGGTGATTCACACAGCCTATCTAGATCTTGCCAAGGCTTTCGGCACCATCCCCCACTCTGGAATTATAGATAAACTCACTAAACTAGGTATAAATCCCTATGTCACAAGATGGGTTGCCAACTGGCTCACTGACAGAACCCACACTGTGAAAGTAGCAGACTCCAAATCCGACTCCAGACCAGTCACAAGTGGAGTACCACAGGGTTCAGTGCTGGGTCCTCTCCTGATTGGTATCTACTTCTCTGAAGTACAGGCTAACACAGAAGGTCTTTGGCTAATGAAATTCACAGATGACTGCAAACTAGGAGCCATAATCAAAACTTCTAATGATGTGGACATCCTACAAAAGGGCCTCACTGAGACAGATGCCTGGTGTCAAAGCCATGGCCTCAAGCTCAATGCCAAAAAGTGCATTGTCATCTCCTTTGGTAAAAACTCTGTACCCATGAACTACAACATAGGCAGTAGTATACTTAACACTGAAAGTGTGATAAGAGACCTTGGGACACAGGTGAACAGTAGTCTCTCCTTTGATAATCACATTGCCACAGTAGTCAGGAAATCCTTCTATGTGGCACACCTCATCACAAAAGGTTTCTCATCCAGAAAAAAGAGGTCATTGTTCCCCTCTACTCATCACTCATTAGACCCATTACAGAGTACAACGCCCCTTTTGGTATGTACCTCACAAGACATCTACAACAACTGGAAAGGCCACAGAAATACCTCACAAAGAGGATTACCGGCCTCAACCCGATGCCCTACGTAGACCGTCTCAAAAAACTCCAGCTTCACTCTGTCGCATATCGCCTACTCAGAGGTGATCACTGCCTAACATACAAAGCTATGTCAAACTCAGAGCTGTTGGACATGCTCCACTTAAAGAAATTCCAATCTCTCCGAGCTAGGGACCTAAACCTTGTCACCACAATAAAAAGAACACACTGGAGGGATATATTCCTGTCCCACAGACTTCCCATGCTCTGGAATAAACTACCTATCTATATCAAACAAAGCTCCTCATTATCACTCTTCAAGAAAAATCTTGATGATTGGATGGGAAATAGGAAATTCACCCCGGGGATCACCTCTGTGGCTCTGCTCGACAGTGGCACAGGAAAATAATTTTCTTGGGTGGCAAAAGCCAGGGTACCTTTTTGGCTGGACTTGTATAGGCCCCAGGGCCAATAGCCTAGTACCTACCTATGCACCTATGCAGCCTGGGATGTTATCAGGTCCCATGGAGGCTGTATTTTTTTGCCTTTGAGAGGGCAGTGATGACTTGCTCCCTAGAGATAAGGGAAGGGGATAGGTACTGGGGTTGTCCTGTTTTACTGATGGGGGGACAGAAGAGTGAAGCTGTGACTGAACCTGTCTGCCAGAAGGTTGGCTATATCTGCAGCATTTGTGTATGTGGTGACCTTGACCACCAGTTCTGAGCAAATCTGGGTGCTTCTCTTGAGATTCCAGACATATGTGAATAAGGCCTTATGATTGTCTTTAGTAGATGTGGCCAGTTTGGACTAAAGGTTTGATTTGGAGGATTTCACTAGTGCTCTTATTTGCTTGTTCAGGCTAAAGATCGATTGCTTCCAATTATACACCTGCTCCTTCTTGGTCCTGGACAGCAATTTTCCCCTTTTATTATAGAGTTTATTTATTGTAGATGTCCACCAGACAGGTTTACTCTTCCTTGAGGAGGAGGATTTCCTCCTGTCTGGTATTCCTGATTCCATGCAGCTATATAAATGATCATATAGTACTTTGGTGTAGGTTTGGCCATATGTGCCAGTTCCTATGGAAGGGGTGGGGGCTGCAAAGCTGTTTATATCTTCCCTCAGGAGGCTGTAGTCAGCTTTGGAGAAGAGTTTTGTTTGACCCTAGCTGGGGCAGATGGTGACTTTGAAAATGACTGCTTTGTGGTTGGATCTTACCAGGGACAATGACACTGTAGGGATGCTGCAGTGGTTACTCATGTTGGTTAATACTAAGTCCAAGATATTTTCACCTCTTGTGGGGGTGTCAACCAACTGGTCCAAGGCATTTGAATTGATGAAATCAAGGAAACTCTGGGAATTTGTGTTTTGGCATGAGTATTTCTTCCAGTCTATGGTTGGATAGTTAAAGTCGCCCAGGATCAGGGTAAAGGGTTGAATCGTGATAGATTCAAAGAGGTCCAGATAGGTGGAGTGGGCATCTTGTGTCAGAGTTGGAGACCTACAGCTAGCTTTGATTTGAATAGGGGTCTTGTCAATTGTTAACTGAACCTGGAGTGTTTCCTGTGCATCATACTGTTTGATCAGCCTAGAAGTGTGTATGTCTTTCATATATATTGCAACTCCGCCTTCTTTTGTTTTGCTGCCCACAGTTTGGGGTCTGAGTGAATGATAGGATGAGTAATCTGGTATGGCTGGGGTGCACCAGCTTTCTGTGAGTACACAAATTTCAGCTTCTTCCAGAGTTAAGAAAGCTTGAAATGAGTGCAGTTTCATGTTTAGACTCCTAGCGTTTAGTTTTGATGAAATTTTCATGTTAGTAGTTTTGAACTCATGGAATTGCTTAAAAAAGGCACGATGGGGAGGCAGGAGCCTGAAGCCCAAAGAAGACAGATGCAGGCCATCACTGGCAAAGCATCATGGTTAAAAAAATGCATTCATATAATATAAGTAAATATCTTTCATAGTACTGCCTGAATAGTAGTAAACATCTTAGCAACCTTGTTGAAATTAATATTTGGTAGAATTTAATAAGATGTGTAATTTAACCTGAGTTGCATATTTACCACAGCTACCACTATGACTGCTTAAATACAGTGCATTAATTCAATCATTCAGTCATTAATTCATTCTCTGATATGCCCTTTATCCAATCCATGGTTGTGGGGAAGATGGAGTGAATCCTGACATTCCTTGGACACAAGGCAGAGCAAATACTCATAGGATGTAAACAAACAAACACCTGAAGACAGTTTGAGTGATCACTGTTTTGTCTACAACATATCATCTGAATGTAGGAAGAAACTGTAGCGCCACAACAAAAACACCTGGACATAGTTAGTGCATGCAAACTGTACAGACTGTACAGAGAATGCACCCCTGCTAGGAACAGAATGAAAAAACTAAGTACTGTGAGGCTACAGTTCTTACCACTCTGACACTCTCCTGCCCTAAATGTGGTACACTAACATGATATTAAATATTTATGTAATCAATGTGATTTCTAAATGATCACAACAAAACAGAAAAGTAAAAAAATATGAGTGTCCAGCCACTTAAATTTACAGACTGAATGTCTTTAAGTAATGCTTGTAAATGTAATTTCTTATAATCTGATCTTTTACCCAAATTAAGAGATACTGTCAGAGTACTGCAATTGTTTTAAAAATGTACAAAGCCACATAATTTAAATAATAGAAAAATGAAAAACTACCCATATTAGATCTGCTGCATCAACTAAAGTAAAAGAAAAAAAAAGTGTAAAAACTGCTCCACGCTCAGCAAGAATACCAGACAAAAGACTTTAGAAAAAATCCACGATATGGAAGTGCTTTTGTCTCAAACAAAAACAAAAATACAAATGTGACTTTATCAGACTCTTTTTGGTGTGTGTGTGTGTGTGCGTGTGTGTGTGTGTGCCTGGTGGATATGGAAGGGATTACTGCAGAATGCTTTGGGAGGGGCCACTGTAATTGGCTGTCTGTGAGTGTGAAGTACTGGGGCCTGCAGTGATAAACAGCCTCAGCAGTAGCTGCAGCACTATGGCTTGATCTATTGGACAGATGCAGGACATGCATAGAATATGAGAAGACTACTCCTGTGCACCCTTGCCTATGTGAGCTGCCTCTACTAGGAGTTTCATGGGTAGTACCATGGTGCTGGCCAGATGTAGGTGTGCTGCATGACCATGAATGGCGGCCATTTCAGATGTGCCATAATCTCAGGGATACCATCTTCTGCCTGTAGGCACCTTCACACATGATGTCACTATGGAAGTGCTGCTGCTGTGCGACTGTTAACCATCCATGTCCATGATGGCTACCATCCATGGAGTCAGAGCTGAATGGGCTGCATGGACTACATCTGCCAAACGTCATGTGAGCCTGGGAGGACCCGCCTTGAACCCACGTGCAATCAACTCTCTCAAAAAATGTCATACGCAAGGGACATGCACTCCTGGAGTTTATCCTGCACACCCTGCAATACTAATATAATTCCTGCAAACTCTGAGGTGATACTAGCCTGGGTCTTCATGATGGCTCTGCACATATGTTAGGTTGCACCCATCAACACTACTAGCTGTAGGACAGGGTGACACCCCAGCTGTTGATGTGCACCAGTACTCACACCCATGTAGTCACCTCCCATCCCTGCCCCAGCCTTATAGGGGTTGTGAAAGACATTGAGACCTGATCCACATAGCATGATGCGCTGTATACCTGCAAGTATTCTGCAGTAACCTGTTTAGTGAGTGTCTCTTGTGTGTCTACAGTCACAGAGGTTGTATCCGGGGTCTAGTTATGGGGATCTTGTGTACACACTCCCTGTGTTCAACACAGACACTGTACTCCCTGACGATGCCAGCTGTTCATTGCCATCATCATCATCATCATCAAGATTGTATGATTCTCCTTCTGGTGATGGAAGTTCCACAGCTGAGATGGCAGATGAAGAATGACCTATGAAGACAGCAAAGGACAAGGCCTAGTATAAGTATAACTCCTCCCCCTACCTTACTCCCACTGTAGAGTTACTGGTGTAGTGATTACTGGCAATAATGAGTAATATACCTTACCTTATGCAGATGCCCGTGGAGGTTGTATCCCTGGAGTAACTATAGTACACGAAGCACACAACGTCAGTGAGATGTTCAGTAATAAATGTAGCAATCAAAATGAATCATGTTGCAATACAGGAATAGCAGTTGGAACATCTTCAGCTGATACTCTTGAGGGATGCTGCAGCTCATCTTCTAGATCCATATACCATCATATGACTGTGATGAGTCTGTTCCCCTCTTAGAGATACCAGAAACTCCTCAGTTTACATCAAAGATGGCTCAGGTGATAGCCCACCTCCCATAATATCTTCCTGTGCAAGAGGAAGACCATATTTTCCTGCATCACAGATAATGTCATTGGTACTATGTCTGATAGCTGCAGTCCTGTACACTGACTGCATTCATGTCAATAACAAGATCCTGCCAAGTATGTTCACAGTAGGGCCAGTCAGTGGTCTCCTGTCCAAAGAACCATCAGCCATAAGGAGGGACAGGCTGCAGCAATAATTCATGCTCTGCATCAGAAAACGTGTTCTTCCTAGCCTGTCATTTTCCAGGCTTATTGCTGTATGGACAAAAGACACACCATGTGAATATGCCGCTATGAACCACTTATCCAGCTAATCTACATACAGCACAGCACCATTAGTCTGTACATATTTATAGGTTCATAGGTGTTTACTAGGCTAATGACCACAAGGGCCTTTGTAAGCCTAGCCCTGCATCCCAAATCTCTGGCAAGTTCTGTTACCCTTGATAAGTGTAAGCAGGGGTTTGGGAGATGAATCATTTACAAGCAGGGGCCTGGGAGATGAACCATTTACAGGCAGCCTGTGTCCATTAGAGACATAGGTGCCAAACCAGGGATGAATTTCCTGTTCCCCATCCAATTGTCCAAGTTGCACTTGAATTGGGTTAGGGAGGAACTCTGCTTCACATTGATGGGGAGCCTGTTCCATAGATGGAGGTACTGTATGGGATACATACCTGTCTCTCCAGCAGGTCCTACTTATATCACAGGCAAGGTTTGTCTTTAGAATGGGTAATTCTGGTGCTGCTTATTTTGTGGATATGCAGGAGGTCAATCAGAGTGGGGTCTGATAGTGCCCTATATGCTAGGGATAGATCTCCCCTCAAAAGCCTGTAGGACACAGAATACAGGGTAAGGCCTTGAGGCGGTCTGCACAAGACATTTTACTTACTCCCTGTATTCTTTTAGTGAGTAACCTCTAGGGATGTTCCAACTGTTGGATATCCCTGGTTAGGTACATACCAAAGGGGGAATTGTACTCAGTGATAGGTCTGATGAATTTCAAATACAGTGGAACAATGACTTCCTTGGACTTAGATGCCATACCTTTGTTTATAAGTTGCACAACATAGAATGATTTACTCACTGCTGCAGACATGTGATGGTCAAAGGCTAGATTTCTATCTATGTGTGTCCCTAAGTCCCTGACTACTGGTTTAACTATAAGGGGTGTGTTGTCATTATGATAGCTACCAGGTGTGGATGACTTCCCAAAGGATACTGTTATGCATTTCTTGGCATTACATTTTAGTCCATGGCTCTAACACCAGTTGTTTGCCTGTGTCAGCCCCATCTGGAAAACATTTGTGTCTGTGTGGGATTTAGTGACAGCTCCTAATTTGCAATCATCTGCAATTTGGTCAACCAGAGACCACTGACATTGGCCTTGACTTCAGAGAAGTACATCCCAAAAAGGAGCAGTCCAAGGACTGATCCCTGAGGGATTCCACTTGTGACTGGCCTCTTTGTAGAGGTGGACTCCCCAATTCTAACTTCCTGGGTCCTGTCTGTGAGCCAGTTGGATATCCACTGGGTGACATACGAGTTTGTACCTAACCTCTTGAGATTGTCAACCATGCCCGAATGGGGTATTGTGTTAAATGTCTTGGACAGGTCAAGGTAGGCAGTGCGAACCATTTTTCCCTCATCCATTGCTTTATTTACCTTCTTATAGAAGTCCACCAGGTTGAGTAGCCATGATCTGCCCTTGACAAAACCAAACTGGGTTTGGTCTAGTGTATGGAAGTTTATTATACCTCTATTGATCATTTGATTGAGGAACCAACACGAAGCTATGACTCAACAAGAATTTAACAAAACAGGTGCCAGACCGAAACAGACTTTTTTGGGACTTACAGCAGGCAAAAAACGGAGAATGTAACGACAAGTGCAGTTGTTCAGGCGGGGGCAAATATCGAGTTGTCCGGTTCTTCTGGACTCAATGAGACCTTACATATGCATGAATTGGACCATTTTCACATCAATATGGGTAAGCCCCGCCTAGACTATAACATTGGTTGTTATGAACATGAAAACATTCGCAACTTATTCACGACTTCTTCTTATGTATTGAAACCTGTAGTGAATGTAATAGGCAATAATATTGGTATATGTGATGTGAATTATAACAACAATTCAACAACAGTAGTTGATCAAAATGGTGATGACAATATGAACGACGATGTATTGTTGGATTTAAGTATATACCAATATAATGAAGATGGGGTCAGTAATGGTATATATAGGAATGGGGGTGCTACAAGTGTAGATAAGTCCAATATTGAAAATGCAGATGATTACAGCAACGCAGTTAATTTTTATATAGATTGCAATCCAGACCATTACATAGATTGCAATGAGAACAGTACGCAATCACAAAACTTAAGTGTAGAAGTATATTTCAGTACAGATACAGTGTCCGATGTCAATGATCAACTTTTTTTAAGTAATCCACATATTATAACTAATACAAAACAGGATTTCAAAGTGTATAATTATTCCTCAAAAAATATTACAATAGAACATGCTGATTTATTCTCTAAGGGGTTCAATTATGTTCCATGTAAAAAAGGCAACATGGTAGAATCTATACTAGATTTAAAGTTATTTTCACGAAAACTGAACTTAAAAGTATATTTCAACAGTAAAACAGAATTTCAAAGTGGGCAGGACAAGATGTTTACAAAACCTAGTTTATTCAATCCACCCATGAATGACGAAATAGTGAACTTTGAAAGGAGAAGTGAGTATGATATAAGAACATTTTATAAGAAATATAAGCAAAGTAAACATTTCAACATTACTAAAATAGAAGGAAAAATACTTAAAGATATTAAAAGTGACCCACAACTAAGAATCATGAGGCCAGATAAAGGCAATGGTATAGTCATATTGGACTACAATGATTATAGTTCCTATATGACTAATATGTTATTGAGTAGCACATATGCAGAAATAAGTAAAAATCAAGTAAATATAGCCTTCAGAAGAATAGAAGGAATGTTGGATGACATGTTATATCAAGGGGGTATCACAGAAAAAGAACATGAATTTTTACAAAATGAACATCCAGTAATTAGTGGTATCTTCGGAATACCAAAAATACATAAAGGACTTAACAACTTGGAATTTCGACCTATTGTTGATGGAAATAGAAGTGTAACATGCAATATAAGTCACTGTTTGGATCATTACTTTAAGGAAAGTATGAAATGTTTTAGTTACATAACTAGAGATTCATGGGATTTTTTGAGTAGACTAAACAAAATAGACATGAAAAATGAATATTCTTTTGTGACAATAGATGTTGTAAACTTATTTACTACCATCCCTCATGACATTGGCCTTATATGGCTAGAAGAACAATTGTTCGAGACACATCTGTATGAACAAGACCAAATTAATATTTTAATAAATTTGATGGAAATTGTGCTCAATAACAATTATATATACTTTGAAGGTAGTTATTACCAACAAATAAATGGGGTAGCCATGGGGGCACCATGTGCCCCAATGTATGCAAACTTAATAATGAGTTATTGGGAGCACAATTATCTATTTACTACAGATTTTTGTAAGCATCTTGTCATGTATACCAGATACTTGGATGACATATTTATCATATGGGATCAAGACAAAAATATGTTGAACAAGTTTTTGGAATATATTAATACCACAGTGAAATTTCTCAAATTTACATATAATGTCCATGATGACAAAATAAGTTACTTAGACGTGGATGTTATATATGATAGAGAAGTGAATATTTTGAAAACAAAAATACATAGAAAGCCCACTTTTTCTAACGCGTACCTACATTTTGACAGCTGGCACCCTGGCCATCAGAAAAAGGCCATTATCAAAGGGCAGATGGTCAGGGCAGCCAGAATGGTAAGTGAAGAACTGGACTTCATAGAAGAATTAAAGTACATAATGCAATTATTTATGAATAGAGGATATCCAGAACAATTTTGTGTTAATATATTCAATGAAGTGAAAACTAAAAGAGAAAGTGGGATCTACACGGCAATATTAACAACAGGCAGTTTGAATAGATCAATCATGGGTAATAAAGGTACAATGGAGAAAGACTGTTACAACAATGTCCCATTGTACATTATTAAATTTGATGATTGTTCCAAAGAAATAGAAAACATATTAAAGAGAAATTGGGACTTTTTTATTAATGACAAAATTGGGAGACAATTCTTCTATGGACCTATAAAATTTGTATACAAAAAGAGTCCTTCTCTTAAAAACATATTAGAAAACAAAAGAGACATCGAAAAATATAAAAATGGAAGAGAAGGAAATTTTAAATGTGGAACATGTAGTACATGTTGCCATATTTATGATTCAGGTACAGAAATAATGATCAATGGGTTTAACATCAGGATACATGGACATTACAACTGTTTAACAAACAATGTAGTATATATAGCCCTATGTCAGCTCTGTAAAGCCTTTTATGTCGGAAAAACAAAAAGGAAATTTAGAGAACGAATTAAGGAACATTTATTGGATATACAACACAATAAAAATAGCAATGCCTTAGCAAGACACATCATGGAACATAATGACCATAAATTCAAATTCATGGTTATTAATCAAATTAAACAGGACCCACAGGGAAAGATAACCACGCATCATTTGGATATGGAGGAATTAAAATGGCAGATTTATTTGAATTCATGTATACCTCCGGGAATAAATGAATATATGACCATCATGCCATTATTGAAATTGAATAGAATATATAAAAGATAAAATTTGGTAATATACACAATAATATAAAAATACATGTACATAGATACGTTAATGTACATGTATAAATACACATATTTTTCAAACACAATTTTCTTTGTATATACATTTTTATTTTTATTTTCATCATTATTATTAATATTTTTTATTTTTTATTTTTTATTAACGTATTTTTACTATAAGATTGTCAATGTTTATATATAATCATCAATTGAGTACAATATATTAATTATAAGTGGAGAAATACTTGAAAGTTGGTTAATAACAATAGGACTGTAATATATATTGTTATATACAATAACATAATACAATATATCATTTGCCTATTATAATATTCATTATGGTAAAGTAATTTATACACCCACATCATTATAATACATCGGTTTATATTGATTGTATTCATGGTAATATTTATATCACAATACCATACTTAATTTAATCACTCATTGCATATAAACAAATGAATATATATACATGTTGAATATTTAATATTAATAATTTATACATCATAGTTGGATAATTGAGATAGGCATGTTTATTATTGAAATATAAATATATCATATATATATTGCATATGTTACATCTTACAAAGGGTTCAAAACATTTGTATATATCATAATATAATATTTTATATTTTATATTTATTTTAAGTATAAATTGATTAAATGTATAATTATTTAGTAGTTTTTAAAGTGTACAAGTGCATATAATATAATTTCAATGGAGTATAGGTACTTGAATCGGGAATGCATTATGCGCTTTACTGATATACAATGATTTTTAACAGAGTCATTTCCTTTTTAAAAAAGTTCATTGAAGTAATTTAAGGATATTAATTAAACAATTATTCAATATGTGACATGGTATAAAATTGGTGTGTTGAAACAGCATTATGTATTCTGAAGAAGTTCGTAAGGACGAAACCTAGGTAAATAAAGAAGTGTTTGCTGCAAAGTTCGTGTGGTGTTTTTCCGTTACGTTGGTTGGATATTATAAGTATATTTTTACAGTTTCGGGGTTGCTTCATCTCCTCATTGGCATCGACGACTACATCTTGCTGTTTTTCATTCAAGTTGTAATTAAGTTTTTTGGTTACCAGTTTATATGGCAACTGAGAGTGGTTCGGTAGATGTCGGGAGTATGTTAATGCAAATCAGCGAAACGGTAAAAGAACATTCGGTTCTTATACAGAAACTACTTACTAAAGAAGCGGTGGATTTAATGCAAACAGGGGAAAGCTTGGGTTTCCCGCTTACACAACCAACGCCACCTATTACAACAATGCAAGGTAACTTTGATAATGGTAGCAAAGAAAAAACTATTACAGATGATACTAGGTGGAAAGTGAATGATTATAATTTCCAGAGTGGTTGCACTAAACAAACTGCAACAGTAGTAACAATACCTGAATCTCAACCAATGAAAGAAATGCTGAGAACTTTTGAGAAAAAACTATTCAAACTTAAACGCACACAATTAGAAAATAGTTATTTGTCACGTAACATAGAATTGGGAATCATCCCCAAGGGTTTACGGCTTTGGAGGTATCCAAATGGCTGCGAACAAAATGTGCATATGCTGAAAGACTTACACGATTTATTTGATAATTGTGGTATCTGGTTGATGGAAATAATGGTGAAATACAATGCCATCAAAATTGAAGAACTATTAATCCAGTTAGAAGAGCTTAATCGGAACATATCGAAAGATCTTCTCTTTGAGCATGCCTACGATCAATATACGCATATTATATCAGATGTTACAACATGTTGTGATACTATTTTCCATAAGAAAAGTAGTAAAATTCAACGGGACATTCAAAGATATGCGCAACAACAAGCATATCCCAAATCGGGTAATTCTAAAGGTCAACACCATAGCAACCAACAAACAAAGCAAGGTTCGGCAATTCTTGATGACGTCAATCCACCGTTCGAGGGAGATGACGACAATACCTGTAATGAAGGTGAAGAAAGTGGGGAAGAAGGCGTCAGGCGTTCTGATCGATTGAGGAACCAACACGAAGCTATGACTCAACAAGAATTTAACAAAACAGGTGCCAGACCGAAACAGACGTTTTTGGGACTTACAGCAGGCAAAAAACGGAGAATGTAACGACAAGTGCAGTTGTTCAGGCGGGGGCAAATATCAAGTTGTCCGGTTCTTCTGGACTCAATGAGACCTTACATATGCATGAATTGGACCATTTTCACATCAATATGGGTAAGCCCCGCCTAGACTATAACATTGGTTGTTATGAACATGAAAACATTCACAACTTATTCACGACTTCTTCTTATGTATTGAAACCTGTAGTGAATGTAATAGGCAATAATATTGGTATATGTGATGTGAATTATAACAACAATTCAACAACAGTAGTTGATCAAAATGGTGATGACAATATGAACGAATTGATGTATTGTTGGATTTAAGTATATACCAATATAATGAAGATGGGGTCAGTAATGGTATATATAGGAATGGGGGTGCTACAAGTGTAGATAAGTCCAATATTGAAAATGCAGATGATTACAGCAACGCAGTTAATTTTTATATAGATTGCAATCCAGACCATTACATAGATTGCAATGAGAACAGTACGCAATCACAAAACTTAAGTGTAGAAGTATATTTCAGTACAGATACAGTGTCCGATGTCAATGATCAACTTTTTTAAAGTATTCCACATATTATAACTAATACAAAACAGGATTTCAAAGTGTATAATTATTCCTCAAAAAATATTACAGTAGAACATGCTGATTTATTCTCTAAGGGGTTTAATTATGTTCCATGTAAAAAAGGCAATATGGTAGAATCTATACTAGATTTAAAGTTATTTTCACGGAAACTGAACTTAAAAGTATATTTCAACAGTAAAACAGAATTTCAAAGTGGGCAAGACAAGATGTTTACAAAACCTAGTTTATTCAATCCACCCATGAATGACGAAATAGTGAACTTTGAAAGGAGAAGTGAATATGATATAAGAACATTTTATAAGAAATATAAGCAAAACAAACATTTCAACATTACTAAAATAGAAGGAAAAATACTTAAAGATATTAAAAGTGACCCACAACTAAGAATCATGAGGCCAGATAAAGGTAATGGTATAGTCATATTGGACTACAATGATTATAGTTCCTATATGACTAATATGTTATTGAGTAGCACATATGCAGAAATAAGTAAAAATCAAGTAAATATAGCCTTCAGAAGAATAGAAGGAATGTTGGATGACATGTTATATCAAGGGGGTATCACAGAAAAAGAACATGAATTTTTACAAAATGAACATCCAGTAATTAGTGGTATCTTCGGAATACCAAAAATACATAAAGGACTTAACAACTTGGAATTTCGACCTATTTTTGATGGAAATAGAAGTGTAACATGCAATATAAGTCACTATTTGGATCATTACTTTAAGGAAAGTATGAAATGTTTTAGTTACATAACTAGAGATTCATGGGATTTTTTGAGTAGACTAAACAAAATAGACATGAAAAATGAATATTCTTTTGTGACAATAGATGTTGTAAACTTATTTACTACCATCCCTCATGACATTGGCCTTATATGGCTAGAAGAACAATTGTTCGAGACACATCTGTATGAACAAGACCAAATTAATATTTTAATAAATTTGATGGAAATTGTGCTCAATAACAATTATATATACTTTGAAGGTAGTTATTACCAACAAATAAATGGGGTAGCCATGGGGGCACCATGTGCCCCAATGTATGCAAACTTAATAATGAGTTATTGGGAGCACAATTATCTATTTACTACAGATTTTTGTAAGCATCTTGTCATGTATACCAGATACTTGGATGACATATTTATCATATGGGATCAAGACAAAAATATGTTGAACAAGTTTTTGGAATATATTAATACCACAGTGAAATTTCTCAAATTTACATATAATGTCCATGATGACAAAATAAGTTACTTAGACGTGGATGTTATATATGATAGAGAAGTGAATATTTTGAAAACAAAAATACATAGAAAGCCCACTTTTTCTAATGCGTACCTACATTTTGACAGCTGGCACCCTGGCCATCAGAAAAAGGCCATTATCAAAGGGCAGATGGTCAGGGCAGCCAGAATGGTAAGTGAAGAACTGGACTTCATAGAAGAATTAAAGTACATAATGCAATTATTTATGAATAGAGGATATCCAGAACAATTTTGTGTTAATATATTCAATGAAGTGAAAACTAAAAGAGAAAGTGGGATCTACACGGCAATATTAACAACAGGCAGTTTGAATAGATCAATCATGGGTAATAAAGGTACAATGGAGAAAGACTGTTACAACAATGTCCCATTGTACATTATTAAATTTGATGATTGTTCCAAAGAAATAGAAAATATATTAAAGAGAAATTGGGACTTTTTTATTAATGACAAAATTGGGAGACAATTCTTCTATGGACTTATAAAATTTGTACACAAAAAGAGTCCTTCTCTTAAAAACATATTAGAAAACAAAAGAGACATCGAAAAATATAAAAATGGAAGAGAAGGAAATTTTAAATGTGGAACATGTAGTACATGTAGCCATATTTATGATTCAGGTACAGAAATAATGATCAATGGGTTTAACATCAGGATACATGGACATTACAACTGTTTAACAAAAAATGTAGTATATATAGCCCTATGTCAGCTCTGTAAAGCCTTTTATGTCGGAAAAACAAAAAGGAAATTTAGAGAACGAATTAAGGAACATTTATTGGATATACAACACAATAAAAATAGCAATGCCTTAGCAAGACACATCATGGAACATAATGACCATAAATTCAAATTCATGGTTATTAATCAAATTAAACAGGACCCACAGGGAAAGATAACCACGCATCATTTGGATATGGAGGAATTAAAATGGCAGATTTATTTGAATTCATGTATACCTCCGGGAATAAATGAATATATGACCATCATGCCATTATTGAAATTGAATAGAATATATAAAAGATAAAATTTGGTAATATACACAATAATATAAAAATACATGTACATAGATACGTTAATGTACATGTATAAATACACATATTTTTCAAACACAATTTTCTTTGTATATACATTTTTATTTTTATTTTCATCATTATTATTATTATTTTTTATTTTTTATTTTTTATTTTTTATTAACGTATTTTTACTATAAGATTGTCAATGTTGATATATAATCATCAATTGAGTACAATATATTAATTATAAGTGGAGAAATACTTGAAAGTTGGTTAATAACAATAAGACTGTAATATATATTGTTATATACAGTAACATAATACAATATATCATTTGCCTATTATAATATTCATTATGGTAAAGTAATTTATACACCCACATCATTATAATACATCGGTTTATATTGATTGTATTCATGGTAATATTTATATCACAATACCATACTTAATTTAATCACTCATTGCATATAAACAAATGAATATATATATATATGTTGAATATTTAATATTAATAATTTATACATCATAGTTGGATAATTGAGATAGGCATGTTTATTATTGAAATATAAATATATCATATATATATTGCATATGTTACATCTTACAAAGGGTTCAAAACATTTGTATATATCATAATATAATATTTTATATTTTATATTTATTTTAAGTATAAATTGATTAAATGTATAATTATTTAGTAGTTTTTAAAGTGTACAAGTGCATATAATATAATTTCAATGGAGTATAGGTACTTGAATTGGGAATGCATTATGCGCTTTACTGATATACAATGATTATTAACAGAGTCATTTCCTTTTTAAAAAAGTTCATTGAAGTAATTTAAGGATATTAATTAAACAATTATTCAATATGCGACATGGTATAAAATTGGTGTGTTGAAACAGCATTATGTATTCTGAAGAAGTTCGTAAGGACGAAACCTAGGTAAATAAAGAAGTGTTTGCTGCAAAGTTCATGTGGTGGCTTTCCGTTACGTTGGTTGGATATTATAAGTATATTTTTACAGTTTCGGGGTTGCTTCATCTCCTCATTGGCATCGACGACTACATCTTGCTGATTTTCATTACAGTGGAACAATGACTTCCTTGGACTTAGATGCCATACCTTTGTTTATAAGTTGCACAACATAGAATGATTTACTCACTGCTGCAGACATGTGATGGTCAAAGGCAAGATTTCTATCTATGTGTGTCCCTAAGTCCCTGACTACTGGTTTAACTATAAGGGGTGTGTTGTCATTATGATAGCTACCAGGTGTGGATGACTTCCCAAAGGATACTGTTATGCATTTCTTGGCATTACATTTTAGTCCATGGCTCTAACACCAGTTGTTTGCCTGTGTCAGCCCCATCTGGAAAACATTTGTGTCGGTGTGGGATTTAGTGACAGCTCCTAATTTGCAATCATCTGCAATTTGGTCAACCAGAGACCACTGACATTGGCCTTGACTTCAGAGAAGTACATCCCAAAAAGGAGCAGTCCAAGGACTGATCCCTGAGGGATTCCACTTGTGACTGGCCTCTTTGTAGAGGTGGACTCCCCAATTCTAAGTTCCTGGGTCCTGTCTGTGAGCCAGTTGGATATCCACTGGGTGACATACGAGTTTGTACCTAACCTCTTGAGATTGTCAACCATGCCCGAATGGGGTATTGTGTTAAATGTCTTGGACAGGTCAAGGTAGGCAGTGCAAACCATTTTTCCCTCATCCATTGCTTTATTTACCTTCTTATAGAAGTCCACCAGGTTGAGTAGCCATGATCTGCCCTTGACAAAACCAAACTGGGTTTGGTCTAGTGTATGGAAGTTTATTATACCTCTATTGATCATTTCCATGATAATTCTTTCCATGGCTTTACATATAAGACTAGTGAGAGTTATGGGTCTGTAGTTTCCATTGTCTGTAGATGCCCCACCTTTGTGCAGAGGGATAACTGTTGCTGTTCTCCATTCATGAGGCACATTGTCTGTTTGTAGGCTACAGTTAAATAGTAATTTCAGAGGCCCTGATAGGTCATCCTGGGATACTGTTTGCACTCATTGGTGCAGTGTTCTTGGTCTTAGAGAGAGCATTAAGGACCTGTTCCCTAGTGATAGTAGGGGGAATTATATTTGATGGTATTTCCTGCTCTGCACACAATTATGTATTGCCTTTGAGGTTACGGACATAGCTAAAGAAGGCTTTGCAGTTGTTCTTGGCCTGAGAGGCGAAACTTACCTAAAATTTAGCTTTGGTAGACTTTATTTGTCCTCTCAGTTGTTTGTTTAGTTTGATGAGAGTGCTTTTATCCTGCTGAGTGCTGCACCTCCTAATTTTTGCCATGATTTTCTTCCTTCTGTTATACAATGTATTGATTTTGTGATTCCACTAGAGTGGCTTGTTTTTTGAGTTAGTTCTGTACTTCTTCCTGGTGGGTACAGCTGCCTCTATGCAGCTATTAACATGCTTGTACAGGGTTTCTGTGAACAGTTCTGCAGAGGTAGCAGTGTTCTCAGGGTTTATGGGGGCTTGACATTTTGCCAGGTTAGCCTTAGAATGTTTCCTGAATATTCCAGGTTTAGCTGGGGTCTAGGTTTTATTTTTACTTTAAATGAGACCATTTTGTGGTCTGACCTTACCAGGGAAGAGGGGGTATGCAGCACTCTCCCATATTAGTGAGGACCAGATCCAGTATGGTTGCACCCTTGGCTGGTGTATTGACTATCTGATCCAAGGAGTTTGTGTTTACAAAATCCAGGAATCTCTGTTCTTGTACTTTTGGTGTTGTATCGGATTTGCAATTAATAGTGGTGATTTGGGACTGTTGATAGTAGACATAGGATTGTGCTTTGTAACCTTCAATTATTATAGGGCACAAACAACACTACAAACAGCCCCTCCTACAAGCACACATGCAATCTTAACCCACCCCAGTAACCAGTCTAACAGTTACCCCCCCCCCTCCAAAGTCACAATACTGTTTTGGATGCATTTAGCTCCATGTGCCCTTCTGTAGGTACATCACAGGGTAATGCCTGCTGTGGTCAGCTTCAACAGACACATATTCACCTACAAACACATTACAGTGTACGGTGTAGCTGTGCCTTGAGACTTCTTTTTGAAATCTCATTGGCACAATGTCTGTTTACCTGAATTATGTTGAGACTATTTATCCTGTTTTTTTTTTTTTTTGCTTTTTTGCTGTAATTGGATGAGGAGAAAGAAAATCCCTTGGACAATTTGGAAAAGGAGGATTGAAAAATCTTAGAGACTCCCTGAATCAGCTTGCCATTTGCATCACACTTTTTGATCACCTCTGCAGCAGAGAAGTCAAACACTAAATCTATCCAAGGGAGAACCTAAAATCTCATTTTAACATCATCTGGAAGGTTCTGAGAATGCGGCCAAGCAAATCTCATTATCAACAGAGTTATATACACACTGCAAACAATGAAAACTGACCTGTGCAACAGAAGAAACTAAGTTATTTAGAGCAGATTTTTCCTCACAAGGCAAAACTGTAGATAAAACATTCCTCATACTTAAACAATATGTCAGAATATGAGCCTGACAATTAAAAATTCTGAAATTCAAAGTGGCAGAAGTGTACACTTTTTCCCCATACCTATCAATATTTTTCCCATCCTTATTAGAAAGAGTAGGATTGGAATTAACTAAGTGCTTAGGAATGAACTAAGGCTATAGCTGGTAGGTCAGGTTTGGGAACAGTATATAAAAATTTAAAAGACTGAGGAACTTTATACACTCTATCTGCCTTTTCAGTGACAGTTGGCTAACTAGCAGAAAAACTGCAGGCAGTAAGACACACATCCTTTAAAGCAGACAGAACAGAAGAAATGGGTGTAGGTTCTGACAAATCCCATAGTATTTTTTGAGGGACTGAGAAACTTCATTGTTCTCTGACTGAAAACAGTGGGTCATTTTAGCAATAGTCTCAGAGAAAAGCAGCTTTCCTCTGAGACTGAATTAGAACTCTGAGGACAAAACCCTTAATCCATCACTGCATCTTCCTGTTCAGATGCAGAATCTTGAATATTTTCAGGAAAGGAGGCATCCCTCTTTCTTTTACCAGAAACTACTCTACAAGAAGGATCAATAGCCTGGATCAAACCATGAGCCAGTTCCAGTAAACTACTTCTATCCAAAGAAATTTGAGAAGGAGTAGATACATGCTTGGTTTTCTGTTTCTTTTTGATAGAAAAAATGGGGCCAACCCTGTTACTAATGGCAGCTGCTACTTCCCCAGGGACGGGCACAGCATTCTGACACAACAGGGAAACCTCCCCTGTTCCCTCTTCTAGGACCAACAGGAGTGGATCTCCCTTACCCACTGAGGGGGCTCCAACAGCTACAGGGGATATGGCTAACCGCAGGTCCATAGTGGCTGTAGGTCCTACACCAGAGGAATCCAGTGTAAAAGATGTGTGGTTGAAGTACAACAAATGACTACAGCAGAGTCATCCACCTGCAGCTGTGGCAAATTGTTAGCTAAAGTTTTTTCTTTTTGTGGTTGGAAGAAAGACCGACTGTGGGAGTGATGATCTGTTAAATGGTCAAGCTGAAAATGGTTCCTCTATCCTGGGGAAAACAAGCAACAATGCCAGTAAAACTGCAAGTCCACAAAAGTAACTGTTTTTGACGGGAAAAAAAATACAATAAAAAGCACTTTCAAAGATTCTGCCTGGCCCACAACATTAAAATAAAAACTATTTTCCACAGAAAATAGTGTATCGGTTAGATAACACTACCTTTAAACCGACGGAAACAATGAGTAATACGTTTAAAACTACATTACAGTCTCGAGGCAATCTGTTAAAATACAACACTCCTAGCTTTAAAACAACATAAGTAAAAAAATAAGAAAATGGAAGTTTTTTCATCAAAGTGAACTTATCTGCCTAGCTAAGGAAAGCACAAGCCGACCGTCGATCCTCAGAAGCCTCAGAGGAGCATACTCTTCAGCAGTAGTAAAGTTATGAAGGGCTTTGCCCCTAAACTTGTCTTTTAGTCAGCTCAACTTGAGCTGCTTGACATTTTGAGAGTGTGGAATGTGCCCTGAAACTTTGGAAGCTGGCCAGCTATAATATCCTTGGCAAGATATGACCCATAGTGATCAATATGAAGAACATGAGTAGTATTCAACAGCATTAATAACATCATTCTGTAAAGCATCAAATGTATATAATAATAATAATCCTATTTGTTAACCAGTCTAGCCCACTGGATGCACAGTCTCCTTTCAGGGGTGACTTGGGAACAATGTCTAGTTAAGTGACTTGCTCAAGGTCACACAGTAAGCGAACTAGGGTGGGCTGAGACAGTCAAACCCTGTACCACAGAAATTATAGTTCACAATCGTTACCTCTGTGCCAACTGCCAGACTTCTGCACCAATTGCATACACACACACACACACACACACACACACACACACACACACACACACACACACACACACACACACACACACACACACGCACGCACGCACGCACGCACACACACACACACACACACATCATTTACAACAATAATTGAAATTAAATATTTTACATACATTAGTTGGTATTTACATTATTTACTAAATTTATGTAATTTTCTTCACTTGCAAATTGTTGTGGTAATGTTTGAAAAGATAGAGTGTGGGGCAGCCAGAATCTTTTAAGTGCTTTTTATTGTGTTTTTTTTCTGTCAGAAAAGTTACTTTTGTGAACTGATAGTTTTACTGGCATTGTTGCTTGTTTTCCCCAGGATAGAGGAACCATTTTCAGCTTGACCATGGAAGAGATGGTCACTCACACAGTCGGTCGGTCTTCCAGCCACAAAAAGAAAAAAGTTATGCAAACAGCCTTAGCGAATACAGTAGGCTAGCAATTTGTCTCAGCTGTAAGTGGGTGACTCTGCTATGGCCATTTGCTGTACCTCAGACCACTCATTTTTCACCAAGGATCCCTCTGGTGTAGAACCTAGTCTATATTAATAAATAGATCCAGCTCAGAAAAACACTTCCCTAAGATTTGGAATGTATCATAAATCATCCACTACATAAAGGTCTAAATTCGACAGAATTATCAAATTACCAGCCAATAGCTATACTAGTATCATTATCAAAATTACTTCAGAGGTGCATCCATTCACATATCTTGAACTATCTAATAATGAACAATCTTCTATGTAACACTCAGCATGGTGTCTGTCCTAATCATAGCACTACCACTGCCCTTGGTAGCTTTACTAACATTATTAACCACCATTGCAATGATGGCAATTTAATTCCCTCCATCTTTCTTGATCTGTCCAAAGCTTTTGATACTGCATCTCATTCTAAACTCTTAACTACACTCTCCAAACTTAAACTTAGCCATTCTGTACTTACTTGGTTCCAGTAATATCTAGCTGGATGCCAGCAAGCTGTAAAATTGCAACATAATGTCTTGTCATCGCTGCCTGTAACCTTGGGAGTTCCACAAGGATCTATTCTGGGCCCTCTCCTTTTTTTATTATCTTTACAATCTTCATACTGCCATCCCACTTGTCTCCACAGTTCAATATGCAGACAATTCTACCCTGATTTGTGCCACCCCACCACTACAAAAACTTCAAAAGATCACCCAGCAGTCATTCAGTGCTGTGGAATCTTGGATAAACAATGCACAACTTAAACTCATGCTGTTCTATCCAACTAGAGCTGCAGATGCCCACCCACAATTCAATATCTCATCATTAAACCAACTATTTCTCCAGTTTCCCAAACAGAATTACTTGGAGTGGTCACTGACCATAATATAAAGTTTGACATACACATATCACAGACCATAAAAAAGTACGCAAAAAACAAGGAACCCTGTACAGAAATTGACACTTTCTAAATAAATCTTCAAAGGCCACTATAGCAAGAACCCATCTTATCTCTACGCTACTGTACACCTCACAAATTCTTACAAACATTAAGAAATATGAACAAGCAAAACTCAAAACTTGCTATAATAAAATCATAACGTTTGCCACAGAAACAAATTTCAGATCCCATTATTGTTTGGCTTTAAAACAACTATCTTGGCTCGGAGTACCAAATCTGGTTAGGAAGTAGATGTTTTAAGGCAGCTAAGGGAACACAAGCTGTTATTTTTGTATTTGAATAGTATACCCTACTAAGCATTGTCGCCTCACAGTAAGATGCTGACCGGTTCGGCTCTCAGCTAGAGCGTCTTCTGCATGGAGATATGCGTGAATGGGCATACCTTCGTTGAAGGTTGTGCGTTATGGCTGGCAACTCAGCACGTAAAAATCAACTGCCAATCATTAGCGGACCGGAGTTCCGCTGTGGCGACCCCTAACCAGGAAAAGCCGAAAGACACAACAACCCTGCTAAGCATTTGTACACTTACCTTGCTTATTTTCTACCTACAATCACAGTACTGCTATACTTTGTATCCTACCTAGACTATATGATTGTATCAGTGAAATGTATAACATTTATTTTCATTTTGTACTTGTATCCAAGATTGAATCCATATTTTTATCTGTATGTTGTATATGTATCTTACTGCTGTTTACAAACATGGAGGTTTTCTCCCTGGGCCTCTGCTGAAAAAGGACATTTTGTCCAGTCGGACTTTCTGGTAAATAAATGTAAAATAAATAAAATAGAAAGTTGTGTTATGACACTTTATTCCTTATCATGCATCCCTGAAACAGCTGCACTCTGCTTCACTGTTAAGATGCTGTTTTAGTTTGGCTTTGAATTCTAGCATGGAGTTTTCAGACATTACGTCTGATGGTGGTGGTTCCAGATACACCACTTGGCCTATTTTTATGAAGGATCATCCCTCTGTGGTGGCACTAAATCTATGTCTTATGAGGAGCAGCCCTTCCTGTTGTATGTTTCTGAGTACATTGGTTTGATGTCCAACAGGAAGTTTCTGACTGAGTGGGAGGCAATGACTAAACACTTTTTTGTTTTAAATTTGAGGGTGCTAACTGCATTGGAGTAATGTGCCAGAAGTGAAGTTTTTAAAATGTGTGTCATATCACTGATGTAGAGAAAAACCTTTCCTCTTTCCTTTCTGTGATTAACTACTCTTCAGATGTTTTCCCTGCCTTTGCTCCAAATGATACTATTCCCTTTCATAGATTCCTGAACTGTAATTATCCAAGGACTCCTACACTTCTGAAAGGGTATGTGTTTTACCTCTTGAGTGTTGGCACCTTCTGGGTATGGAGACATTGATTACCTGAGACCCCAGTAAGCATTCTAATTTATGCTAGCTAGCTGCAAATACTGACACCACAATTCCTACCTCTTGTTCCTTTGTGTATATTCCACAAAGGGTATAAGACCTTTCAAGCTTCCCTGATACAGATCTATCCAGAGTATTACTCCCACATTTGAGCCAGGATTCTCAGAAAATTGGTTTATTATTTCCCTGCACCCTGGGACTAGCTGAAATGCATCCTGCTAAACTTCCATAATCTTGGCAAAGGTTTATGTTCTTTAATAAACACCAAAGATTTTCCACCCATCCCCTTGGGACCCATACTTTTCATTTTTTCCACTAATGTGTTATCATTTATTTGTATCCATATTAAGTTCAGCTTGAGTAACAACCAGATTAGCCTTGGTATCAAGCTAGTGGCCACTGGGTGGGTTATCACTGCTGCAAGGACATGTCTAAATAGATCAGGTAAGCTTAATCCCCCAGGGAGGACATTAACTTTTTCCTGGCTAGCCTGGGGTGTTTCCCATCCCAAATAAAGTTCATTAACATACTTTGTAGTTTCATAATGAGGGGGTATTTTGCCAGCCTGGGAAGGCAATGAACAAGAACTTGTGAAGAATGCACAATGCACATGCACACTACTGTTATTTTTGGCCACTGGCAGAAGTTTAAGGTTGGCCTACCTGTTAAGTATCTCTTCACTATATGACAACAGTGACAATAATTTGTGAAGGTGCTGTGTAAGTTGTACTCCCAAATAAGAATATGTCTGTGCCCATTTCATCTCCTTTAGCTCTATCCCAGTCTTGATCTCTGGGCAGACCTGGTTAGGGGGCATTAATACAGATTCATCTCAGTTCAATAGTGGTCCTGACAATAGGCCAAACTCCTTAAGCATCTTCAGTATGTCTTGGAAGGTTACCTGTGGGTTGGCTACCCATAATATGCGATCATTAGCAAACCATGTTTTTGTAAGAGTCTTCCAAGCTTAGATCAGTATCTCTCAATTTTCCTCTGATGCTTATTAAACAGACTGTAGGCCTCTACTGCTAAGATAATAGAGAAGGAGAGAGGGAGCAACCATATTGGGTTCCTCTTTGTAACTGAAAGGGGAGAGAATATATTGTAACTTCCAACTTGTGCTACAAGTTGGCATAAAGTAACTGGCTAAAAGAAACCTCCTGCACGAAGGCAAATGCACGGCTCAAACCAAATAACCAGCAAACCAAAGAATAGAGCCAGCATACTGTGACCTGAAAACTTTTATTAATAAATAAACAACAAAAAACAGACCGGTTTCAGCTGGAAAATATCATAGCCTTCCTCAGTGTGAAACAAGTACATCAATCATTGTTGTTTAAATATACCCATCTCAAAGCTTATTGGTTCTTCCTAAAATTGTTCATTGAGGCCAAGTGAAAATAATCCCCCTAGTTTGACAATCCACTTTTTTTCTTTAGCATTTAAAATGGAATGCCAACCTGTCTTGTTGGAACGATTCCCTTTTATAATATCAATCACCATAAAAGAACATTTGGCAGTTTTATGTACCAATCGGTGTTTGAAAAGTGCATTATTAACCTTTTTATTCTTAATATTACTGATGTGTTCTGATATTCTTAGTCTAAGTGGACGGGAAGTTTGTCCAATGTAGAATGAGCCACAATTACATGTGGCCAAATATACAAGCCAATCACTACTGCAATTGGCAAAAAAAATTAGATCATAAACCCGAGCACAATTTCTGCTAGAAAATTGTTTTGATTTACATACGTAATCACAATTGGTGCAGTGGCCACAAGGAAAACAACCTGTCAATGGTTCACCAGTGATTATTCACATTACTACGTTTGTAATGACTGAAGCAGGAATTGAGATTTCTAGCTATTCCAGTGTCTATGCACACTTTGGATCAAAGTGTCCAAGTTTCTGGCATAGGTAGTTACAAGCCTGATGGGTTGTGGTGCAGTGCTTCCATCTGGAGACGTTACTTGGACGATTGTTGGATGGTGTGGAAGGGTGAGGAACATCAACTAATTAATTTTATATCTTATTTGAACAACAATACATGGGGTTTACAATTCACCATCCATTATGATCTGAATACTATTACTTTTTTGGATGTATTAATAAACAGATTACCTGACCATACATTAGGTACAGAAGTATTCAGGAAGTATCCCCAGTATAATACCGTCCTCAATGCCTCCAGTTTCCACCCACCACACATTGCACGTAACATTCCCAAATCACAATTTATTAGAATAAAGCGTATTTGCTCTCATGAATCTTCTTTCCAACAACAGAGGAAGGAATTGACCAGCAGGTTTAGATCTCGTGGTTATAGTATGGGACATGTGGTGAAGGCCAGTAATTTTGTCAATACACTTGACAGACAGGCACTATTGAGTTATAAGGATCATACAGTCACTGCACCACAACCCATCAGGCTTGTAACTACCTATGCCAGAAACTCGGACACTTTGATCCAAAGTGTGCATAGACACTGAAATATCCTGCAGTGTGACTATGAGGTAGCTAGTATTATACCAGACAGATGTTTATTCTCTTTTCGCAAAGGTAGAAATCTCAGTTCCTGCTTCAGTCATTACAAACGTAGTAATGTGAATAATCACTCACAATTTTTACAGACTACATTGACTGGTGAACCATTGACAGGTTGTTTTCCTTGTGGCCACTGCACCAATTGTGATTACGTATGTAAATCAAAACAATTTTCTAGCAGAAATTGTGCTCGGGTTTATGATCTAATTTTTTTTGCCAATTGCAGTAGTGATTGGCTTGTATATTTGGCCACATGTAATTGTGGCTCATTCTACATTGGACAAACTTCCCGTCCACTTAGACTAAGAATATCAGAACACATCAGTAATATTAAGAATAAAAAGGTTAATAATGCACTTTTCAAACACCAATTGGTACATAAAACTGCCAAATTTTCTTTTATGGTGATTGATATTATAAAAGGGAATCGTTCCAACAAGACAGGTTGGCATTCCATTTTAAATGCTAAAGAAAAAAAGTGGATTGTCAAACTAGGGGGATTATTCTCACCTGGCCTCAATGAACAATTTTAGGAAGAACCAATAAGCTTTGAGATGGGTATATTTAAACAACAATGATTGATGTACTTGTTTCACACTGAGGAAGGCTGTGATATTTTCCAGCCGAAACCGGTCTGTGTTTTGTTGTTTATTTATTAATAAAAGTTTTCAGGTCACAGTATGCTGGCTCTATTCTTTGGTTTGCTGGTTATAAAGTAACTGGCACCACTGTAAAATGTCCTCTATAATCCCAACATTTTCTAGGATCTGCCAATCATATTCCCAATGAATTGTATCAAAGCCCTTGTTAAAATTGATAAATATAGCAGTCATGGGTAGACTACACAACTTACTAAGTTATTGTATGGTGATAAATAACCACAAGAGTCCAGGTATTATCTGCTTTTTTGAAATGAAACATTGCTGAGTGTTAACTACCAACTCAGAGAGTACTGCACTTAATCTCATGGCTAACACTAAAAAGTTACTGTGGGCATTAGAGATGAGCCTGTTATTTCCTGGTTTCATCAAATCCTTACATTCTTTTGGGAATGTCAAAACATTTAGAGTTTTCACTTGGGCTGGCAGTATCCATTTTTGCTTACTAATTAAGAAGAGGGAATGTAATGCTGATGCTAATTCTTCCTCAAGGCCTTTATAAATGTTGTCTGTGAGGTCATATGGCCCTGTAGCTCTCGTACACTTTTAGCAAGGTTATCTCAGCCTTTATTATAGCTTCAGCAAACTGTGCATTTTATGCCTCCTTCTAGGCAGTAGTTAACATTGGCCATAATATTTTGTTACTAAAGTGATTTTGTTAATAAAGTGATTCCATTATTCTGCTAACAGAAATCTGTTTCTGTATTGTCTTTTTATACATGCTCATAAATTTGTGCCATGGCTGTGTTTCTTCCTTGTGTTGTTTGCACAAGCACCCCTTCTCTATCTCCCAGTGCTAGTATAGCATGGGTTGTTTCTGTTCTTGAAGATGCCACACTAATAATTTAGGAAAACTAATAATTTAGGCCAAAGAGCTCCTCTACCCTTTCTCATTTGTGGTGTTGTCTTATGTAACTTATTTGACTCATTTCCTTTTTTAATCTCTTAAGTGTCTCACATAAGCCCACTTCCCTACACTACCCATTGGTATAATGGCTAGAAAGGGAGACAATGTGCCTTTTATAGCTAGCTAGCTAGTGTTCCTCATGCTAGCCATTTCTCTTGTGACCCTATGTAGCTAACAAATGTTCACAACTCCTCTTTGTATGCTCCCCATTGGTTTGTCAGCCTGTCTCCTTCCTGATCTTCTGCCTACCAGTATAATCTAGTCTAGATTCCACCACAATATCTGAGGTACAGTTTTGTGATCCTTAATTATTAATGAATATACCCACTTTTTCTGTGGAGGTAACAGGAACAAATCCTCTCTATATTTCATAAGCTTTAGGCTGTGGTCTGAACAGAGCATAGGAATGACTGCTAGCTACATTTTATCCAGCAAGTAATCACTGCATAAGAAATAATCAGGTCTAATATTTCCTTCTGTTGAGGAGAAAGAAGTTAAATGTTGTCTAGTATGGATGCAGATAACACCATAAATCAGCCAGTAGCATATTGCATATCCATTCTTGTAGTAAAGCTTTGTGCTTTAGCAATCGAAGTCTTGAAGGTGAAAATCGTCTTGAGATATGGTTAGGAACAACAGTCAAGTCCCCATTTAGTATCACTGGCCATTGGGAGCCATCTATATCTAACATTGCTTCCTGAAATTTTAGGAAAGGAATGTTTTTTCCTGGTTGGGCCCATAAAAATACTAGTATTATACTTGGCACCTTGATCCTTGCTTATCACCCATCTGCCTTCTTTATCTATAGATTTCATAGGTCCAGTTCCAAAACTGGCTGAAGTAAACAGGTGGGATTAAGAGCAGGACAGAGCTGAGTTAGTAAAAACTGCGGCTATGGTAATGGAAGCATTTGCTCCAACCTAACCTGGTGGTATCACCTTCCAAATCAGGCTTAATCTATCCCAATGTAGTGAGGGTAACATGATAGCTGATAAACTACATTGCCTGAAAAGAATTAGCGGGCAGTCTCATTACTGGTCTGTACTCTACTAATAACTTTGGTGTTATGTTCTGCTCTGTTTCTTATCTATCTAAGTTTTAACTGTGATGTCCCATCTGATCTGGGATACTTGTGCTGATGCGGACGAAAAGGTTATAGTTGATTTTTTTCTCTTTCATTGACTTTCTAGGTTAATGAGCCCCCAGTTCTCCTAGATGTTGAATATCAGAGATAGTGTGCTCTTGAATGCTACTACAAGGGCAAGGAACCCTCAAATCTTTTCCATCAAAAATCCCCTGTAAACAAAGTTATCACCCTTTCAAAGTTTTTTTTTTGTATGATTCTTTGTACCACCCCTTTCATCTAGCTAGCTGAATTCACACTACTGTTTTGGTTCACTTTGTTTCCTGTTTTTTTTTTTGTCAAATCTTTATACAAATTGCAGGGCCCATTTTGCTTCTCACCTAGAACTTAAATCTTTGACATTCCATGATACCATCCTTATCCATATGCCATTGCATAGCATTTTCTCATACAATATAGTACAGCAACAGAACCTCCCCACTATACACAATTCTCTTAGCAGATAAACTAACTGTCAGAGCAAGAAGTCATCTGTGCATATCTGAGTCTTGCCCAGGAGTTTTATACTATGTGTACCCTCATCACTGCTAATTTCACAGAACAATTATACACATTCACTACCCCTGTCACACTGCACATTACACATACTCCTCCCATTAGGTATGGCTACACACATACTGTACAGCTACACCCGGCCACCAGTTTTATTACTAATAGATCATCAGCCCTGTCATGCTGGGGAGGGCACTACAGAAGTGTGTTGAAGTTGGCGGCAGAGACTCTGATTATAGTCCATCACTTTCCTGGATTCCTTAACTTAGAAAGTCAATAAAAGAGAAAAAATCAACTATAACCTTTCCGTCCACATCAGCACAAGTATCCCAGATCATATGGGACATCACAGTTAAAAGATAGACAAGAAACAGAGCAGAACATGGCACCAAAGTTATTAGAAGAGTACAGACCAATAATGAGACCCCCCTCTAATTCTTTTCAGGCAATGTAGTTTATCAGCTATCATGTTACCCTCACTACATTGGGATAAATTAAGTCTGATTTGGAAGGTGATACCACAAGGTTAGGTTGGAGCAAATTCTTCCATTACCATAGCCGCAGTTTTTACTAGCTCAGCTCTGTCCTGCTCTTAATCCCACCTGTTTACTTCAGCCGGTTTTGGGACTGGACCTATGAAATCTATAGCATGTTCATTGTCGTCCTCCTCTAGGTCTGCTAAAGGCATAACTCCATTGAGTAATTTACTTATGGTGGTGGTGAGGGAGTCTGATGTAGCAGAAAATAAGTGACTGCCTGCAACTGCCTGTTTCAAAAAAGACAGTGTGCATGCTTCCTTTTTTTGTGGAGACTTCCCTTGACTTCCAGAGACCGTGCCAGTTTCCCTTTCATGCCCCCAATCCTCCTGCTGACCTCATGTGAAATGAGCCCCCAATTCTCCTAGATGTTGAATATCAGAAATAGTGTGCTCTTGAATGCTACTACAAGGGCAAGGAAGCAAAACTCCACTTGGAAGCCTTGGTCTCTGAACCTTTGCAGGACTTGCACAAAGGGCAAGTAAGCATAACTTCACTTGTAAGCCCTGGTCTCGGAACCTTTGCAGGACTTGCACAAAGGCCTTCCTTTTGTTAAACAGTGTGGCACTATAGGGCAGGTGCAAACCAAATAGTTGCCCGCAGATCACACACTTTGAGCTCTCTGGCTATGTGCAACATGTGCTTCCACTCTTCATAATTTTAGAATGAGTGCCTTGACAAATTTGTGACTGTTCTGATAGTCATACCTCTCAAGTGTACCTCATTACGAGGAACGTACCTTATTCTGGGTCTTAAAAAGTTCATGGTCCTCAAAATTCCACATTGAAAGGGTCTGTCACATATTCAGAGTTAGGAATTTTTTAACTGATATCCATGGTAAATAAAAATGAATCATATTAATTCATTAAAAGATCTTTTATATAACTAAAGCCAGCATATTTTAACCACCAAATGACCTTCCTAGTTGAAGTTGCTAGTAAGCCGTTACTACGTGTTCCACATTTTGCACATTTGTTCCACATAATGAGGGCTAGTGTTCCTCATTTTGGAGATGGAAGGTTGAGAGCTATGCTGATAGTTACCCAATCTGCTCATTCAATGATGGGGGGGTGCCACTTTTTAACAGTTTAGCCAGTTCTATTTTAATAAATGCAAACAGGACCTCTCCCTCCAACCCTTCCATCAGGCTGATCAGTCAGAATTTTTTTCTTTGTGGTCTTCTTTCAATGTCGTTTGCCTTAGTTTCTAATTTCCAGTAACCATCTGTTAGTTCCTCTGTTTGGTGTGTATGTATCTTCAGCTTTTTCTTGTGTTCTGTTATGCTTCAGTGTTGTAATTCCAGCTTTTAGTGGAGTGCTGCTATCTCCACTTTGTTTTTTTAGCCTGTAATCCATAGACTCTATACCATTCTTCACTTCTTCCAATAGGGTCGTAATCAAGTTGAGAGTTAAGGCTCAGAGAGTTTTCAGTGGTCCCTTTCCCACTGCCTGCACCTTTCCCTTTCTGTTTGTTGGTCATTATTTTGTGGTGATCCACAATGCAATCTAAATGCTGTTTTTGCAACCATCTAAGCAAGCAGAATACTGGAAAATTTATCAGTATATGATGGTTAATGCAAATCAGCAATCAACTTTGTAATAGCAATGGCTGTAAAAGGTAGCTGTTCCTCTTTATCAACAGACAAAAAACAAGTTTATTTTCCTAGGTGAACTTGTACTTCATTTTAAACCATCTGCACACATGCACATACCCAAGTGTGCCCCCAAATGAGTACATTTTTGGCTAGTGATGGGCTAGTGATTGCCATACTTTTGGTAACAGAAAATTTGTCATTCTGCTGCAAAGGATTAATGGGCCAAACACTTTGCTTGTTATGCAGTGCATACAGACCACAGGACCATTTGCTGGGGGAATCTTATGAAGGTTCTAGTATAAGGTGGAAGCCTGGCACTGTCTTGATAGAGCAGTTATTGATGCCACTGGCATTCCTCATACTGGCAAGCAGTGCAAAGAACTCTACAGCAACCTGAAGATCTGCCATCCAGACCTTCTTTGCTGATGGGAAGAGGAGGGCAGAGAGAGAGAGTTCCTGAGCTGTACTTTAAGTAGTTAATTTTATTTAGTTATTTATGCATTTATTTATTTATTTATTTATTTATTTTAATATTATCCTGACTGTACTGTACTATACTTAATGTAACTTTTTTTGTCCCCTAGCCCAGGAGAATCAGAGCAGAGAATTCCCAGCACTACCAGAAGAGGTTGTCGCATCTTTCCAAGCACAGGGGTGAGTAAACCTGTTACATATTGTACAGTCTGAAGTTCTACTTCTTAGTTTCCCAGCATTATATTTAGACACACATTACTAATGAATTTAAACTTCTTAGGCAGCTTAATTGTAGGGGATATGCTGTCACCTTTTGGCTAGTGTGTACAGTATGTCAGCTGATTATGTCAGTTAGCCACTGCAGTAATTTGTTAGTATGTGTGCTTGTTAGTTGCTAGAAGGCTGGTTGTAGTATTGCTGCCACAGTGGCACAGCAGGTAGCACATTTACCTTTCATTGTGCATGATGGGAAGGTTGTGGGTTCTATTCCTACAGCAGGGTGCTTTGCTTCCATGTATATAACTCACTACTACAGCTTAGCATAAAGGTAGTGAGTACATCAAGTGCTGCTCTGTGTGTGAGACTTTAGTGGGGCCCTGTCTGATTGACTTTATAGTAGCTGTAGGCTCCCTATTGAATTGTCAGCAACTGAAATGCTGAATGACAATAAGCTTTTAGGAGTGAGGAACTTAGAATGTTGTTGAATCTCAATCTTCAAGACATGACTAGGTCCTCAAAGTTTAAGGGCCTAAATTATACAGTTGGTATTAACAGAATCTAACTAAGACAAAATATTATTACATAATCTTTACCTATTTTATGGAATCATTTGCCTATATCAGTTTGTTTTTCAGTTAATGTTGATTTTTTTACATCAATTTAAATTTTTGGATTGGATCTGAGACTTTTAATCCTTTGTTTTCATAGTTTGTGCTACTTGAGGGCCTTAGGGGCAAAATACAGTTCTTGAATTTATCAAATTATGATCTTATGAAATGCCCCTACTGTTATGAACATCCGTCACATGTATGCAGATTCATGAACTCTGTCATCTATTTTTAGCAAGAGGCACTAAACACAAAGCTGCATGGATATCTCAAACTTTCCATGAGATTTTATTCTGATGTTGTTCACTCTGAAGGTGTCGTTATATGGATGCCCTGCTGTGACTTTTAACAGACAAGGAAAACACAAAAGGAGTACATTAAAAGGGTTGTGCTGGAGAAGTTGTGAGAGGATGGATAATTAATACATTTGGTAGTAAGAGACCGCCATTTTTCCAGACATATACTTTTTATAAGGGAAACTGTGGAAGAAAGAAGATCTGAGTCTGTAGAAGAGAGGGATAGGAAAGAGTTAAAGATTTCTTTTTTTTTTGACAAAACAAAAAAGACATACAACACAGACAGGAAAAGTATGTTAGGCTGATAATTAGAGAGAGAAACAAGACATAAACAACAGATAGACACAAAGGGGATGGAAAAGATTATCTAGGAAACAGTATCATTCTGGTCTGCAGAGCCTCAGATATTCCACTGCTTTAATGGTCCTGGGTGGGATGACCCTGATGGTGAGGGGGTTGAGGCCCCCCTGTGGTCAGTGGACAGTGGACAGGGCTGACTGGAATAGTGAGTCTTGCACCTGCCAGAGGAGGCTTTCATACAGACCACAATGCTTCTCCACTACTCTCTCTAGCACAGCCTCCACCAGGTCTTGAAGCCCAACATTCTTGCTACGCTGCCATGTGCCAGGGCCCCACAAGGCTAAAGCCACACAGGTAGGCAAAGGGGTGGTGATCTTTCCCACACCTGTGCTGGCTGCAGTTGAGGGGCTTACATCCTTAAGTGGGCTTCATATCAGATCTAACTGAATTAGAGTTAGTTATGTTGAAACCCAGTTAGGGGTGTACATACTCATCTACTTAACATCTTTTACTTTCAATGAAGAGGTATCAATTTCTTAACATGTTATATGTGCTTGATTACTCTGAAGTCTCAAGTGAGCTTGTCTATATTTCATGGCTCTTTTTTTCCAGATATTAAGTATTGTCAACCAGCAACTTTATTACTGATGAAGTACCAATTTTCCCTGTGGTTTAATGTTTTTCCTTATAGGTGGGAAACATCTTACCCCCTAAGGCTGGAAAAACTATTGTACCGCAGTACAAGGATCTTTATCTGTGTGTGTGTGTGTGTGTGTGTGTGTGTGTGTGCGCACACACACACACACACACACACACACACACACACACACACACACACACCAATCTTTATCTACCTCTTATATAGCACTTTAATACAGAAGTAAATCAGTGCTTACTGTAAAATTTTGGCCTCCTTGCCTTCACCTCCAAAACCCATCAGGCCAGCTGCTTCCCCCTCCACCACTGCAAGTCATTGTACCTGCAGCAATATTCCTGTCCAGAATGGGAGATACCAATCAGGAAGACAATTTATCACCCCCCATGTCCAACCAAATATCTATTTGTTTCCATATGCTGCCAGCAGCAGTGCTCCCCACCTTTTGCAGGTACGATGCCTACTGCAGTTGAAGGAAGATTTTAGTTGACTTCTCCACCAGCATGACCATGGTCTTTAACAGACTGCATCTTCTGTTTGCCAGGTTCAAATGGGAATAAAGAGGCAAGTATGAAAATGAGACTAATAGGGTGCAACTTATACCCTTCATGGGCTCTGGCTGTGCATACAAATAGAAAGTGCATTCCCAGATTATTCCCTTGTGCACCCTCATCATTCCATTTGGCTGAGGCTCGCAGTTTGTATGCACGTGCACGAGTACTTCATGGCGTGTTCGAACAGAATGAACAGTGGTACACCAGTAACAGTACTTATACTTATATGGTTTGATGAGATTCATAGAGGTAATTTTGGCAATGCCTAATTCACATAAAAACTTCTTAAACTGGACCATAATTTGCCAATCATTTTACAGCTGACCATTTTGGCAGCTTGTGAGCTGTGCATTTATGTGAAGGTCATCAGAAAGCATAAATTAAAAAAAACATTAAATTAAAAAAGGCACAATTAATGTAAAATTATTGGAAATTGGCAGTTATCAGTGGATTTCATTGTGACATCTTCAGAAATAGCTGCTGAATTGCTGGATTGGCTGGAAATCTTGCTATGCTTCTGTTCTTCTACCTGTAATTATTTGTGATTTATATATATATATATATATATATATATATATATATATATATATATATATATATATATATATATGTGTGTGTTATATTGAGTCCTCTGTTCATTACCTTGATATGTATAAACTTGGTTACTGCAGACAGTGGTCTATGGCAATGGAAATGCTCAGGGCCAAAATGCAGGCTATCTTACATTAAATAAACAAATAAATAACTGACAAATTGCTTCTCATTCAGTTCCCTCACCCTTCCAGCAAAAGTTCTTAGGCCTACATGTTACTTTGAACAGTCTTACACATAATACAAGTTAGAAATGTATAACGCAGACAACAATACAAGAGGAATTTCCATGTCTTCATTTTTAGGGAAAGGATGTTGCAGCACAAGGGAGTAAGGCACAGGAGATACAGCTTCGGTCCTGAGGAAAGCCACATCCTTACGAAAGTACTTAGGCTGTATCAAAAACATCTTTTTGGAAAGGGTAGGTGAGACAAAGCAGGCACAGCATGCTAAGGCATGGAATCACATTGTTGCTAACATAAATGCTATAGGAGGAGGGAAGCACAACTTGACACAGTGTAGGAAAAGAGCTACTGACATAGTGTGATGTGCAAGGACAAAGGCTAGGCAAAATGGCCTATAACAGCACCATACTTCTCAACTGTCCAGATGTTCACAGAATGTCCAGTTTTTGCTTATATTTTTTGTCTGTTCCTCATAAAATTTTGGTTTTCTGACAAATCACTGGCTAATTATGAAGGATTGGATTCAGAAAATATTGACAGACATTTGAGTTTCAGACTTTATACCCACCAGAAAATTCATGCTAAAGCAAAACTTTTTATTTTATCAACCTTCTAAATTTGTAAGAGCAATATTTAAAAATTGTCCCTATTTTCAGGCCTTTGCCCACCTATTTTTTATGGCTTGGTCCAGATTTCTTGCTCTAAGAGGTTGAGAGGTATGAGCTGCACTGAGTACTAACCTTTAGTGTCTGCTGTCTGTAAGGGACAATGACTTTGATGCAGAAGTCGATGGTGCAGAAATCATTTGAGGTTGTACTGACACAAGAACTTTCAGACACCTCCAGTATCCACATATAGATAGGGCAGAAGGTTAGGGTTTGCTGGCATTGCTAATTTCTGACTAGGTGTATTTGCTATGGCATCTCTGTACATATAGATCTTAATTGTTTCCTTACTAGGTACTCCATCAACATCAGCTCTAGCAGCACTTCTGCAGACACTGCATGGAAAGTGGGGATATCATATCTTTAATACAAAGTCATATACCTGTTACAGGTCAAATTAACCATATCATTTTATATATATATATATATATATATATATATATATATATATATATATATATATATATATATATAAGGATCTCGGACGTTTGATCGAAAGATCAAAAGCCCGAATCCATTACCACCGAACACACTTTAACGAAAGCTCTTTCATTAAAAAAGCGCTTTTGTTAAAGTATGTTAAAAAAAAAAAAAAACACAAAATCTACTTGAATGCAGGGGGGCAAGCCCACCACACCCCCATACTTTAATATTATCACTCTGAGGTCGCACTACAGTGCGGAAAAGGGAATTTTCCCTTACTGCACGGTAGTATATCAAGAACAACAAGCATACTTACTCAAAAGTGCTGCTTCAGTGAACAGCACTTTCACGCAAGTATGCTCACCAAATTGGGATTCAGTGAAAGATGCAGTCGAGCTCCTGCACAGATACCATATATATATATATATATATATATATATATATATATATATATATATATATATATATATATATATATATATATATATATATATATATATATATATATATATATATATATTTTTATATATATATATATATATATATATATATATATATATATATAAATATATATATTTATATATATATATATATATATATATATATATATATATATATATATATATATTTATATTCATAGACACACACACACACACACACACACACACACACACACACACACACACACACACACACACACACACACACACACACACATATATATATATATATATATATATATATATGTCCTACTCACATCACCAGAGGAAACAATCACAAGCTCTGCTTTCACACAGAAAGCACTTGTTGACAGACTAGCTGTCAATGATGATTCCACTACTCTCATCCTCATGACATGTCAGGACAGTAGCACACAATCACAGAGTGTACTGGTAGGGCCCCCTACCCCATATGGATGTCTGTGATCAGTGACACAGGCTTACACTTTCAGCATAATGAGGAAATGACATTACAATAAGTGGAAGAGACCATATTGCTCAAGACTTGTTTATTGTGCAGAGCCTGAACACTTGGATGAAGAGACAGTCCTTTCAAAAGTAGCAGTACCCACTGGTATGCATGTACACAGGAGTGTTGGGCAAAGACATCTTTCATACTTAGCCGCAGAGACATAGAAGGCCTTGTCTGCCCAGTAGCAGCTGTGCTGTGACATAATTCAGGCACAGGCTACTGCCTCTGAGTGTCATATAGAGATAATTAGAGTGCTACATGGTATACATAAGGAAATTCTCCAGTATATGGGAATGGTGGAGGCCAGGGACAATGGCCAGATTATTTGATAGGTTTGTAGACAGACAGGGGTTTTTAGTCACTGGATCTCAATGACAGACTGGGAACATAGTTGTGTAGAATGGTTTATAGTGCTGGACAGGTAGATGGATGCTGGACAGTTTTATAGATGGTCAGAAGCTGTGCATATGTTAGTTTATGAGGCAGCTCTAACCAATTTAATCTTTTTAGTGCTACACAATGGTACATTCTGAAAGGGGTATTTACTGCAAATTTAGCTGTTTTGTTACAGCATTATTCAAGTTTTACTTTTTGTGAAGCCTGGAGGTTAGCAATGATGGGAGGACCATAAAGAAGTGTGAGGAGAAAATAAGTAGTGGAAGTGTAGCTTTAGTTGTGTCAGTGAGAATGTGTTTGTCTCTGTAAAGCATTCCACATTTTTAGGGAATTTTGTATGCAGGTCAAATGTAAGCTATCACCCATAATAATTTGCTATGAAGCATGACTTCAATTGTATTATCAAGAGAGAGGACTTTAAATTTGTTTTATCATGAGTTTGGTCTTTCTTGGGTTGAGCATGAGTTGAGAGTTACGAAGCCATGTTTCAGTGGCTGTTAAAGTTTCCTGAGTAATATTTTGGAGGTGTATCATGTTGTCAGATGTGCAAATGAGAGTGGAATCATTTGTGTATTGTGTTAGGGTGGCCTGCTGTGTGTATGTGTAGAGGGTGTTGGTGAAAATGTTAAACAGGAAGGGACCAAGGATAGTGCATTTTGGTACACCAGTGGTGAGTGGGAGGTAAGGAGAGAGAGTGGAGTGCCTTTTTACTGAGTGATACCTATTGGACAGGTAACTTTTGAACCACAGAAGGGCAGACTGAGAGAGACCTAGTGAGGACATTTGAAGTAGATGTATGCTTTGACAAACTGTATTGAAGGCTTTAGACAAGTTTAGAAATAAGGAAGAAACTAGTTTGCCATTATCTTTAGCTTTATTGTCAGCATCTATATAAATTAGAAGGGCAGTGCTAGTACTATGGGAAGGACTGAAACCATGTTGTGTAGGGGACAGGAGTTCTTCCTGCAGGAGATAGTCTAGCAATCGTTTCTGAATACATTTTTTCAAGTATTTTGGTGAGGGGAGATAAGATTCCTATAGGTCTAAAGTTATTAATGTCTGTTGAATTTCCTCCTTTGTGCAAAGGGATAATGTGTGACTTTTTCCAGAGACAGGAAATGTGAGATTCCTGTAGTGACTTATTTATAAGGAGTGAGACAGGATAGGCAATAGTATTGGCTGCTATTTTTAGGTGCTGACATGGAAGGTCATCAGCTGAAGAAGAGCTTAAGAGTAGTTTAACTCATCACTCCAATGGAGATCTGGAAGTTTGCACTATAACTTCCAATGGGCAGAATTGACAGAATCAAATTATGTCCTTACATTTCAAACAAATGTTCATATCTTTAGAACCATATGGGTTATGAAAGAAGTATAAATGGCAAATTCTTCAGCACAAACTATTTTTATAGTGGTAGTATTCTTTAGATTCTAGATCTTAAACCAAATTTTATAAGTCACATTAAACACAGCAACTATTACATTTTAATATTTTGTAAACAACTTACAATATCTCAGCAACCACTCAAGTTACAGACACAGTCAGCAGGATTGTATTTGTCTAGCTGAGAGCTTTCATATTAGGCTAAGGTGTTCTGTCTGTGTTATTTGGTTGTTGAGATAGTTAGAAAAATGTGAAAATTATATCTATATAAATTAATATCATAAAAGCAACAGTTAATATCTCGTTACCTACACTGAACAGAGGTCAATATTAATGCAATTGAGTTTGGCATCATGTAAGCTTTAAAATGAAATATTTTAAAACCTTGTGTATAGCATGGTTTTAAAATTATTGGTGCAAATATGAACAGGCAATATTTGACGCCTAGAGGAGTCAGTAGGAGTTAACTGTAGATGCACCTGGAGGCGCCACTCGGATGTAATGAGTTAGGATGCGGGCACAGGTTTGAAGGTGAAAGTAGATGTGATGACATTTGACTGTTGGGAAGGGGTGGAATTAGATGTTGAGGAATCCTTGGTTAGAGATGCTATACTATCTGCAAAATAAGAGTTGAACTGTATTGTAGTTTCAAGTGGTGAGTTATCAGGAGAGGGGTTTGGGTTGAATTTTTGTCCGAGACGTAAGATTTCTCTAATGGATGTCCAAATGTTTAGGATTGTGTTTAGTATTATTCTGAAAGTTATTATAGTATATTTTTGTCTTAATTTATTTGCTTTGTAGTATGCTTGTGAAGCATTCTGAAGTTTTCTAGATATTGAGGTGTTTTATATTTTTGCCATTCTTACCATGCTTTTTTGTTATCCTGCATTAACATTTTACTCTTTCTGGACAGCCAAATTGCATTATTTGTTTTAGTCTCTTCCTTCTAGGAGGGTCTAGGCTGTTTAGGATATTTAGAAATATTGTATTAAATTCATTCAATGCATCCTCTAAGGGGATGATTTTTAGGAAGTTCCATTTAATATAGTGTAGTAATGAACATTTCTGGGTTAAACTTGGAAAGGTTGCATGCTATATGCTGTTTAACTGGACGTGTCAGATGTTCACTGAGAGACAGTCTAACATTGTACCTGTGGTGGTGTATTTGCTAGAGCCTGACACAAGGATCCAGTCTAACAGGGAATTTGATGCCTTGTTATAATGTGTGGATCTATTTATTAGTTGTGTGAAACCATATAAGTTCATGCCAGATGTAGAGGAGTTAGAGTTTAAACAACTGACATTCACATCACCTAGTAGTATTTTTCTTGTGGACTTGTTATAGATATCCAGTGCAGGCCATCTTCCAGTATAGCTGTATTGCCACCAGGAGGGATGTGAAGGACAGTAATACATATGTGCTTATAATTGTTCATTATGAGAAAAGCAATAAGTTCTTCTGAACTGAATTTTGGCATTGCTTTGCTGTAAGGGGAAATGTGGTAGGTGTTGGGAAATATTAAAGCAATTCAACCACCTTTCCTCTTTATATGGTCATTACAGATGATATTATAGCCAGGGGGTATAACTTTGGGGTTGTTTATCCTGGGTTTAAGCCAAGTTTCAGCTAAAGCAAGAATGTCAGGCTTATGTTGGGTAATCCAGGCATGTAGTTCAGCAGTTTTATTTCTTATGCTTCTAACATTTATTGCATTAAAAATTAGATCACCAGGGTTGTCGCGTGGCTGTTGTTTGGTTTCAGAAGTATGTAGGATTGAATTATCTTTGTGTTCATTGTGATAAGTGGGGCCAGGATTAGGGTGTATATCTCATCCTGGAAGTATTTTACTATATTGAGGAATTATACATACTTGTTTTTTGGAGATGATTCTTGCACTTAATTTTGTTTTGATTTGAGTTGAAGTGCAGTTAATAAGTCTATATTTGGAATAAAGGTGAGGGGCAATATTAAATAGGTTTGGTGAAATGTGTGGATGTTGTGAGATATTACTGAGTCATGGTAGGATGAAAGATGGTGCAATAGGAGTAGAAAATAGAGGCTAAGCTGAAGAGTAGCATAATTAAGTACAGGAATCTGTATTTTTTAGATGTCAGGTAGTGGGGGGTAGCAATAAAGAAGGAAGCAAGAAGTTTCATGGCAGATTCAGTGATAGTGGATTCTGAAAGCTGGCAGAGGATAGGTAAGGAGAAAAGTATTTTCTATAAAAGAAGAGCGTTAGGTTGTCCTGGTATCTTTTCTGGAATATAAAGGCTAGAGTGTAATGTAGTTAAAATAAGATGAAATGAGGGTTTATTTGAAAAAAGTAGAAAAAAAGAAATGTGGAATAGATAGGTACTATTGGGGAGAGTTGTGATTATGAATGGAAATAGTGTAAATTAGTATGGGAGGGAGAAAGATAGTTGGGAATGGGACTAAAAATTTCAATGGACTTAGTTCTGTACACTTGACTGCATACTTCTCAGAGCTTAGGCATATGCCAAATATCCAGTGGTGTGTTTTTTTTTAAGTTTGCTTTACTTTGATGGATTCTGCAGTGCAGTTACTCTGTCAGGACTCTTCATCAGCTCCTTAACTTGTTTCTTAATCGTGAGATAAATTATTTAACAGAGTTTTCGGTGACATGCTGTTCAGGAAAACTCACTGTCAGGGTTGAGGGAGTGATGCACTTGGGGAGAGGACTACATTCTGTTACGTGGTACACTCCTGTACACAAGCTGATTTACAAATCCAAACATCCTCACTACACCCTTGACTAAGAGTACAAATCCAAAAATCCTAACTATACCCTTATCTCTGAGCAATATAGATTTAGGGGCACAAGTTTGCCCTTTGTTTTGAAAAGACTGCACATCTCTCATAGTCCTCCTTAAAATTCACTTACTGCCATCAATATGTAAACCCCTCCTTGATACCCTCTACAAACACAACTGCTTTGCTACTCAGCCCTTCTGGAATGTCCAAAAGCAAAATATAAAATAGTGACAAGCTCAGCACTGAACCTTAAAGTACCCCATTGGTTACCAGCCTCTCTAACTACACTTCAGTTCTTGCTCTCTGTCTAATTGCACTTTTCTTTTTAATCAGCTCCTGGCTCACCTAACAGAAATGCCCCCCCCCCCTTCTCCTTTGGATCCCCTGCAGCCTTTGTATAAATGTAATTGAAAGCATTACTTAAGTCCAAGTATCATGCACTTGGTTGCTCCTGTCCACCTTGGTCATGGTCACCCATGTTATGTTATTTTGCATCTTTAAAGCCATGCTGTTTGTAAGCAAAAAGATAATTTATTTTTTAGTATTCTATCAGCACATCTGTGGGAATTCTATCAGCTTTCACTGTAGATGTTATAATTCAATGACCATTATTTTCAGCATGTTGTAGCATATAATATGAACTCCTCTACCACAACCGACCTTGTAAATGGAGCAGTATTTCTCATTTTGTAGACATTCAACTTAAGAAATAGTTTACAGATCTTGGGCAGTAGTGCTGCCTGTACTCTCTGTAGCATGATTTCCATTTTAATTAATTTCTGTATGTTTATTTCAGGCTGTATTTTTTAACAAACTGTGTAAGTCCAAACAGCACGCAAAGTAATTTTTGGATTACACAGTGCTCATGGCACAAAATGTTTTATTTGTCTCATCAGCTGTAGTGTCACACCTGTGTTGTTTCCTTTTGTTGCATTGAAAACCCACAGTTTCCCAACTGCCATTATCTTTCTTCAGGAGCATCCCACAAATTGATAAAAATTAGAAGACTTTAATAGCTGTCACTCAGCTGAGAAACTTGAGATCTCAGAAACCTGGATTTGAAACCTGCAAGCTGCATTTGCTTTCAATAACCATTTCCACTGCCATTTCCCCTGTCTGCACTTCTACACAAAAGCTGTGTTTAACTTGCAGTCTAGTACACCATCCATTGCCATGATAGGAATATAAGAACTGTCTGGGATTTCTACCTGCTGGCACTTGTTTATACAGTAATCTAACCAAAAGCATGTGAATGCCACAAGCTTTCATAGGGATGCTGTTCCTGTGCGCATTATGGTGCCAGTTTCCACTGTATACCTATTGCAAAACGGTGTTCTGTGGGATGATGTCATGTCAGTCACGAATGTGGAGGTTACTTAAAGAGTTTGTAATTAGAATGACAGTGCAGAATTAAAACATTATCAGCAGTGGGGACTGCTCTTTAGTGCATTTTCCTGCAGCAGAGGGACTGCTCTGATACAAAGTACTAGAATTACTAGCATATGACAGCAAAACAGCTGGAAGAATGTACCCTGCATTTTCTGAAACCTTCTGGAAAGTGACCCAGTTTATGGTATTGCGCAGATGGTATTACACACATGATAAACTTTCACAAAGGGGCTTTTCTGACATTAATGTTCACTGACATTGTGGATAGATTAATTCAGGATCACAGATGTTTTTTGTGATCACAGTAGTGTGAAGAAAGTCAGAGTGGTCCTTGCAAAGGAACACAGAATGTATGCCAAGACTGAACAATGCATAATTTCATCAAATAACTATTCTTATCAGAGGATGACATTAAATATGGCAATGTAATCCTTAAGCACTTGACTGCAGATATTTGTTAAACATGACTTATACAAAGGCATTTGGGAAATAATGTACATCTATCCTTTAAGACATAACACTGATTTTACAATTTATTTTGGATTATTTTTGACACATTTCAGTTCACCACATTGACAAATTTCATTATTTAATATATTTTACTCTTTGCACAGCTTAATACATATTCTAAGTACAGTTAACGTGTTTATTGTTTCTGTCTGTAATACATAATTCATAATGTATTGCTCAGTTCCAAATTAGAACAGGAATGCAGTTTAGAGTTTATAATTATAAAGAGTAATTGACAAACATGATTTATTTATCACAGCCTTGATAAAGGAAGCTTAATAGACTATATTGTTTCAGACATGTTTGCATGCCTGGGAATAATAAACTAAATAAAGAATTTCTTGGGACTGATAGTGCTAAACACCTTATTTCCAGCAAAAGCCCAATGTTCTGCACTTGAAACAGACACAAAGATGAGGATGGGGAATTACAATTCATAACGGCCTCCTTGTTCTGAATTTTAAAAACTACTACTGCCATCTCACTAAGGATATGCAAAATACTTCTAGTATATGTAGTCACACTGGAGTTCAGGAAAGAGACTGTTCATAGCTTCCACACACCCCCCCCCCTATACCCACACACACCAATCCTCATGTATTCTGATAATAGTCAAAGCTTCCAGCACTATCTTGTATCCTGTTAGAGATCTGAACTCATTTTCCCGCCCCTTCATTCAATTTAGAAATAATCGGTCTTAAAACCCTATCGCCAGCTTACACAAAGACTGGATTATATGCCAGTTTCTTCCACAATATAGCAAATAAAAATAATGACAAGGCCCACACTGAAGCCTGAAATACCCAGTTGTCACCAGCTTCTTTATGCTGTTCAGACCATAATCAGAATTTCTTACCCCTCCTCACACAGTTTGCCAGTAATAACAGTTCCTTTTGACTCCATCCCTATCATGTTGGTGGCTGCTATTCCATCCCTATCATGGTGGTGGCTTGGTGGTTACTATTCCATCCCTATCATGGCGGTGCCTGCTATTCCATCCCTATCATGGTGGTGGCTGCTATTCCATCCCTATCATGGTGGTGCCTGTTACTCCATCCCTAACATGGTGGTGCCTGCTATTCCATCCCTATCATGGTGGTCCCTACTATTCCATCCCTATCATGGTGGTGCCTGCTATTCCATCCCTATCATGGTGGTGGCGGCTATTCCATACCCTCATACTTCTCAACTCCTTTGTACAAAAATCTGAACAAAGCCAAAAATAATGAGGGGGGACAAAGACCCCAAAATAGGGAAGAATTTTAAATATTGCTCCTATAAACATAAAAAGTTGCTAGAATAACAGGTTTTGCATTATTATGCATTTTCTGAAGGATATGAAATTTGAAACTCAAATGTCTGTCATTATGTAGTTTTATATAGTGACTTCAATCTTCAATGAATTGCCAGAAAACCACAAATTTATGTGGAAGAGATCAAAAATATGAGGCATAAATCTCGACAGTCTGTGAAAATCTGGGTAGTTGAGAGTTATGCATACCCTTTCTATTGATCTTGCTGACAATCGTGCAACCCCTACTAAGATCCCTACCTACAACTCAACCCCTCCACTGACAGACTGCTTTTAACCACTACCGTGTCCCTTTTCTAGGCCTGGTACCTGCACTAACTGCCATGTTGTTGCTGTTGCATCTTTTGGCTTTTCCCGGTTAGGGGTCACCACAGTGGAACTCCCGTCCGCTAATGATTGGTAGTTAATTTTTACATGCCGAGTTACCAGCCCTGACGCACAACCTTCAACGAAGGTACGCCCATTCACACATGTCTCCACGCAGAAGATGCTCTAGTTGAGAATCGAACCGGACAGTGTCTTACTGTGAGGCAACAACGCTACCGCAGCACCACCACTGCGGCTAACTGCCATGTAATATACTCATTACCTATAATTATAAAATGCATAATGATTCTTTGTAAGACTTTCGCTTCTTCAGTAGTTCATTGGGTAACCAGCACTGAATGTTGCCTTGTGCATGTCCCTATCTCATATATAGCTTGTCAGGTCAACTTTTTCAGACCATTAGTGTTAGGATGGCCTCTATCCAGCCTTTCATTACCAGTGACCTGGATTTATGAATCTCAGGTCAGGTCTTTGGGTCTCTAAACATTTGGTCTACACCCGAGAAGCTTGTTTTTAGCAAAAAAAAAAGTTAAGACAATGTTACCAGTGTGAATTATTGTTTACCCTTTATAACAGAACTACATCTATAGTGTGTATCTGATCCCTTCTGGAAGGTACATTGCCATTGCGCTGGTACGATGTGCTCTCTTTCATCTTGAGATTTCATTTAGGGTGTATGGACTCTATTGGGCAGCTGCAGGAAAAAGCTTGTTACACATTGCAGATTGGTCTTCTTTGCCTGTTCTAGAGCTGTCATTCAGTACTATTGTCAGCCCTACTGAGTGGCCCTATTTATAGGAAGAGTTATCAAGGAAAATACACTTCAAATTTAGTCTGCTTTGCCAGAAGCTGGATTGATTTTTTTCTTAAGGTTATAAAAAAGCTCAGTAGGAACCCAGACTAAGTCCAAGCACAATAATATTCCAAAAACAGATGTCCAAAAGGCTGAAGTTGAGTAAAAACAGTTTTAATAAAAATAAATGTACACAAAACAAACTGGTGAGCGCTTTTGTGGCTTACCCGCTTCAGACCATAAAAAATAGTAAAACACCTAAAACCTTATATACGGATAACCAGCCATACAATTAAGAGATGTCAAGTCGCATGGTACAATTAATGATGTAATCCTCTCTTCTTCAGAGCAGGTTTTAAAGACACAACATTATTCAGCCCTGGGTATACAGCAGCCCTCAGGTCAAGAATCCATCTTAACTCAATGTATTCTGTTTCATTAGCTATATCACCTCCTCTTATATTAGTACCAACTTTATGCAGAACCAAAAACTTAAATCGATGGGTTTCATCAGTTTCCATCACATGTTTGGCTAACGCATTACTTTCTTTCCTGTTGCGTATATCATTGTTATGCTCACGTACTCTTTCTTTCAACATTCGATTTGTTTCCCCAGTATAGAACCCTTCACATCCAGTGCACTGTGCCCAATAATCTATGTTCGTATCTGTACAGTCAGCATAAAAACTAAACTCAATCTTTCTCATAATTCTAGGATGAGTAACAGAAGTAACTGTCCACACATACCTACAGGCACTACATGATCTACATGCATACATACCTCTCCTTTCAGAATGTACCCTGTCTATATAGTTCTGTCTATAGCATAGACGTTGCTTTAGGGTTTTATTGTTTTTAAAAGAGAATCATGGATGGGGTCCAACAACATTACCCACACTTGGGTCCGTCATAAGTATTGGCCAGTTCTTTTTCACCACATCACAAATGACGTTAATGTTACTTGAATACGTTAAAGTTACCCTGTTTGTATTGCCTTTAGGTAAATCTTAGCTCATTGGTCCAGGGGTTCAGAGGAATATGGTCTAATCTCATTCCCAGTGGCAGATCTAACCTCATTAATAGCACTTTCAATGACCACATTTTGTAACCACGCTCTAACCGTTCTATACGTACAGTATCCAGAGCTTCTTCTAGCTTAGTTTCATTTGTGTACAGTCTCATTACTCTGAGCACTTGATTTTTAACCACATTCCTTAGAATGTGCCTAGGGTGCTTGCTAGTGTTGTGTAGGATGTTATTCTTCCTACAGTGTTTCCTATAAATACACTTCAAATTTAGTCTGCTTTGCCAGAAGTGGGATTGATTTTTTTCTTGTTACATCCTTAACAGGTAGATTTTACTTGATAACAAAAATGCATTTGAGCTGGTATACCAGTCCTGAGTCTGGTATTAGCTGCATAAGCGGTTCATTTTGAATGAGCGCCTCTCTCAATGTGCGTTAACTTGATCCAGTATTATATATCTGTCCATTTTCTGCATTCAGTGGCACTTTCACATTTATTTGCCTTGAGGCTGATTTTATAGTTTCTTTATTGTTTAATCATCCTACTTTTTGCTCCTGTAGTTTCACTCTGGCAGGCACTGATTATCTTTTCATCTGAACTGCAGATTATTATGTCTGTTAGTTTTGTGGTGCCACTCTACGCAGAGATTTGAAATACAATAATATCTTGGGCCTTATATCTAATTGCTGGAACCTGTCCTGCTTTGTAATGATATTTTCTGTTTTGCATTATTTCATGGCTAGAAGCAGCAGATCGAAGTTTAAACCTTGCATTCCTCCCTTAGAAGCTAACAAAAAATTAATTGGAATAATATACAAAGCTTAGCTTTGCTTTATAAACTTCAGGTTCTGCCGCTAACAAACCATAGTATAATACTTGAGGTTGTCTCTTAGATGCTAACAAAAATAATACATGAGGCTTAGCTTTGTAAACCAAAATAATGTATTTACCTTAGTTTTGTAAACTTTAGATTCTGCAGTTAATGTTCTGTTCAGAGATTAGTATGCTTTTCTAAAGATGCCTTACAGTAACACATTGAACAATGGGAGTGTAACATGACTGTATATACATCGTAATACTGTTTTAGAGGCTGAACTGATCTATAATTTTTGTTGTATTTGTAGTCCTTTGTCAGTCCTGTTATTCCAATTAACCTTGCAGTTGTTTTTTTTTTTCATTTGAAACCTGATATAACTCCAGTCAGTTATTTTAAAGATATGATCATTAACATTTTTGGAGGGTTCTCTCCTCTGTCTGGCAGTTGACACAGAAGATTAAGGATGTGCTGTAGTTCCTGAGGTGCAGGGTTTGATTCCCTCAGCCCTCATTTGCCTACTATGTGACCTTCAGCAAGTCAATTAACCAGGCCTTGCTCTTGGGTTGCCCAAGAAAAGGGACTGTGTGTCCAGTGGGCCTACCTGGTTAACGAATATTATTATTATTATTATTATTATTATTGTTATTATTATGTTAGATACCTGATAGTTTCTCTTCACCCATTTTACTCTTTTTCCTTGCAGCCCATGATTTCACTTAAATTTACGAGACTGAGGACTGAGTGAGAGGCTAATTTTTCGTTTGCAATGAGATGGGGAGTTACACTGGAATTAGGGTCTCTCAGCACTGCTAAAAGGTGTAACATCCCTGGAACAGAGGTGCTTACTGTCTGACCATGGTACTTCTAGCAATGTCAGTGGCTCAGCAAGCAGCACACTTGCCTTTGGTGCTGGAATATCACAAGGCTATGAGTTATATTCCCCACCCCACCCCGTGACTGGATTCATTCTCTTTTAGTGACACTGCAGAGGAGTATGGGGTGCTGCACACCAGAGTATACTATCCCAGAGATTAAACCAAGGTCCCATCTGCTTGAATTGGCATTCTGTCAGGTGGACATAGGAGATCCCACACCCCTTTTCAAAAATAATACAATTTTGTATTATAACAATAGAAAAACAAGAATAAGATATTAATAAACTTTCTTAGTATCATCAGAAAAGAAAGATCTGTACAAAAATAAAGCACATAGTAGAGTATTTTGTAATACAGGAAATAAAGTAACACAACTTATATTAAAGAAAGTGTGAAATCCCCTCCACATCTCTTTCTTTTAACTACAACCAATGTTTTATTTTTTTATTGTTTCTTTATCCTATCTTTTATTGTACAGAATTTCATCAGCCATTCCCGTCTGTAAATATATGCAATAGATAAACAAAATTTATCCAAAAACTCCTCTCCTTTTGTTAAAGCAAAATTACATATACTAAGTCTAACAGATTTTCAAGTAAATTGTAATATTCATTCACACATTTCTCCTCTTTGTATACAGTTCTCTAACTAGTGATTTAAAATGTTTAAAAATATTTGTTTGAAAAGTAGTCACTTTTTTTACAAATACCAACTGAGGTATATCTACAGCTTTGGTAACTAATGGCCAAAAGCCTAACAGTCTAGAACTCTCTAAAACACATTATATAATTTCCTATACATTACACAAAAATCATAAACATTCCTATACTTTTTGTATTTCATATCTGATTTAACAGGTAATTTCTCTAATAGCAAATCCCATATAAAATCCATTCATACCCACACTCACTTCTGCCTTTGCATTTAAATGGCCTCTCAGTTAATGGCAAGGAATCTCTTGGATCAATATATTAATTTCCTGTGCCCACATAAAGAAAAAACATCAACCTTCTGTAATTTTAACCTTCTTATAATATTCCATAAAGCCATTTCATTTTCTACCATCTTTGAAGATTTCTGGGGATTGCATCACCTTTTCCAAAAACAGTCATATTTTGTCCTATATTTAAATCCTAAGAAAGATAAATGCAACACCTTCCATATATTGAAAACTTTATATAAATTCAAGGAACTAAATGTAATACTATGTGATTTATTAAGCACAAACCTCCTTCCTCTTTCTTTTATTATAGATTATGCCCCTCCAAATAGGATTTAGACAAGATACCCCCCCAAAATAAAAATAATACCCAAGAGATCTGCTTCCATATTTGATGGCAAAGCATGCAGACTGCCCAAAATGCTATTTTTTTAATGCAAGTTTATATACTTTTTTCCAGAGAAAGATAATTTAGCATTTTGCCAAAAGTTATCCCACAGTCTCTACCTCTAAATCTAATCCCAATTATCTCAAACTCTTTTTTAGAAAAAGTCATGGTTTCAATTATTTCATTATTTCCTATGCCTTTACTTTTCTGTGTATTCACACATATCCCAGTTTGACATAAGATTTTGCCTATCACTCTAATAACTCTTTTCATAGCTTCCGTATCTTTGGTAACTAATAGCAAATCATCATCGTATGAAAGCACAAGTGGAACAAGCATACCATCACACAATTTCCTCCCATCTTTGTCAAATGTTTTAATATATTTTATAATCATTGCTTTCATTATCACAGTACAGATTATCCCACTAAAAGGACATCCATGTTTTAGATCTTTCTACACTTGTACAGGTGATCCAAATCAGCTATTCACAATCTTATTCATCTTAGAAATATAATACTGTTTATAGACTGCAAATCTCATAATAATTAAAACACAGTCCTATAAGCTGCTAAAATAGTCCATGCTTCAGAGTGGTTAACATTATCAAATGTTTTTTCTATATCACAGGACACCAGTCTACCATCTTTCCTTTCACAAATAATGCTATTTATGACTTCTTTTACTACTAATAATAAATCTAATAACATTTTCCCTTTAATACTGTATATGCAATATTCTACTATCTGAATCATTAGTTTGCTTTCTTTACTTGTAAAATTTTTATATAAATAAATTAGTCACGATTGCAGAACGTTAAGGGTCTCCAGTTACAGAAATGCATCCCCCTTTTATCAAATAAATTCTAATATTTCTTCTCACATTCCTTATCTTTGCATACAATCATCCAATCAGTGATTTAAAACCTTTTAAAATTTTTGAAAAGTAGTTATCTTATATAAAATAAAATGTTAATACCATCCATGGCAGGAGAGCTATAAACATTATGACAGGTCAGAATATCATCTAATTGAAAAGCAGTAAAACAGACATTTGTTCAGATTTGGTGTTCTACATTAACAGTTTTAACAGGCTAAGAAGTAAGACCAATATTATTAGACTGACCCCATTTATTCTAAACAGAAGGTTCCAAATATGTCAGTATCTCTCATGTAGATGTTAATACATTTCCTTTACCATCACTTACAGACTACATAATTACTGCATCAAACTAAAAGAACTTTCCTAAAAAAAAGTATAGATTTGCTCTTTTCTGCCATGTGTAACATATGTCTGGCTATGCAACAATCCTTTTATTCTGTCAGAATTAGTGTCATATATTTCTTTTTCAGTATATTGACAAGCGACATTTTGTTATCCAGGAAAGTAGTAAATCTAAAAAGCAAGGAAATGTATGTCTATTTTTAACCATTATAAGTCTTTCCCCAAAGTAAATAATCAAACAAACTTTTGATTAGAGGGTATTGAACAGTCTTCTCAGTTTAAACAGAAAGACTTTGAGGTTTAACGATTTTTCCATAAACTATCTATAATATAAATGAATTCCTGTGCAGTAACACAAACCTGATTCACCCTCTTAACCCTTTGCTAATCATAATCCTATTATTTACACCCCCTGCTGTAGTCCAAATGACCATATGATCAGAAAAAATGCCAAAATTGACCTCTTATCTATCTAATTGAAGCTAATACAGAAAATAAAGTAATCAATTTCCATTCCCACATTTCGTCTGTTATATGTGAAATTTTTCTTTTTTCTTTGACAGAACTTGCCAATATCTATTCCCTTATATATAGCAGTCACATCATGTAGACATACATTTTTCTTGGGCAAAGATTGCAGTTAAAATCACCTACTAGAATAATATCTACAGTAACTATCAAAAAAGAAAGTAGATCAGAAAGAAGTCCATGTTTGGCAAAAAAAAAGAATAATAATAATAATAGATGAATATATAATGACCAATATGTAAAATGTAGTTATATACCAAAGTTCTACAGAAAATAAATGCCTAAATGTACTAATCATCACATTTAGTCAAGTAACAGATTTTTTTTCAATATTGCTATATCTGAACAGTCATCAGTACCAAATTATTTTTCCAACCCACAAATTTTCAAACTGCAGTCAATGATTTGGAGTCAAATACTGAATGTCTAGAAGTCATATGGAATCTGCATATACCATTTTACACTACTGCAATACCATTATGTGTTTAATGTCTTTCATCATACAATTTGCATTAACAGAAACCTAAAGATTAATCTTTCCTTTTCTTAAGGTTAGAAACACTGTTTTCAAATTTGCCTTTTAATTTTCATTTCCTTAGTTTAGTAGAAATTTCTATAGAAATGTTATTTTCAATTTCTTTAGTACTTCAACTTCTTCCCCTTCATCCTCTCTCATGGACAATACATCAAACTTAGTTTGTACTAAAATGAAGAACCTTGAGCAGTCTACACTAATATTAACCTCCAGAAAATTGTCCTCTTTAAAATTTTCTAGAGTCACAACATCAGCAAATTTACTTACATTATTAGTCTGATATTTATTTTCATCGACAACACTTACAGATTCACAAGAAACATTTAAAGCTGGACAATCTACCCACATATGCCCCTCTTCTTTACATCTATATAAAAATCCTATAAAGAGATTTTGGATAATATCAAAGAACTCATACAAAAATGGAATAAGCTATTTTTTATCACGGAGGAAAGACTATATATAATTAAAATGCTTATATTCCTGAAAACTCTGTATTTTATACAAGCTTGCTCACTACCTCCACCTAAATCATATTTAAAACAATTTGAAGGGTTAATAACGAAATTCTTGTGGTACCCTAAAAAAACTAGAGTTGCTCTAAGACATCATTTTTACAAATGGGAAGAAGGTGGAATAGGCTTACCAGATTTAGAAGGATATATACAATCATCAGCTTTAAAAACAGTTTCTCTATAGTTAAACAAAGAATATACTTCCAAATGGGAACTAGTACATGAAAAATCTGGTTAAAAAACACTCATGATACAATAAATAAACATATGGAAATAGTACCGAATACCTTACTTTGGTTATTGAAGGAATATATGGCAACAGGGAAACACAAACATCTAAATTATAAATACATTATCAATACCCTAAAGTCTTTTATGCATTTTGCAAACAGAAATCCAGACATAAAAGCATGTTTTTTCCCCTATTCCCAAAAGCATATACACAAAATAATATTATAACGCAGGACTCAGTAGCAGTGAAAACACTTAGTAAGAAAGGTCTAATTTACTGGCATTGATTGATAAACCCTAATAAAGTACTAATGATAGAGCAAATTATTAGTAAGTTCAACCTTGAAAATAACATGTGGTTAACACTGCAGGGATTAAGACAAACAATTTTAAACCAGCAGGCAATAATGCAGAAATCTGTTAGGGAAAAGGTTCCTAAGTTCATAGAGCAGTTAATAATACTGATGGAATTTCCCATAAATGGGAAAGCAATTTTATCAGTATTTTACAAATTAGTTGAAGAAACAAGAGTTCATAATAAACAAAATATATGGAAATACTATGAAACAGTTAATGGTAAAATGCCAGATGATAAAGATAAAAAAAATAATTCTTACATCTCCAAAACTAACATCTTTATCACAACATTGGCAACTTTTCACATGGCAATTTATACACAGAACATACTTAACATCACACAGATTAGAATTAATGTATAATAAAGAAAATATATGTTGGAAGTGTAAATCACACTCAATAGCCAGTTGGTAACACATGTTCTATTAATGCCATTTACTTAAACAATATTGGGAAAGTATTAACTATTTGTCACAGGCACTGTTCACTGATAATTTCCAACTTACAAAATCTCTAGTTTAGTTGAATGCACCTGTGCAGTCTTGTGTTCCAAGGCAAAAATATATAATTTTGTGGACTCTCCTATAATTTCTCCCAATTTTAAACATTTCAAGAACATGGTTTTATCACTCTTGCAGTTGGAATTGAAAACAATCAAGGAAGGAACAGCATAACCTACTTCCTTAAGCACTGCCTGGCAGAAAGTAAATCAAGTGCTGGAAACAGAAGACTGTAATAAATTATAATCTTATATTCAAAGATACATTTAAGAAAATAAAGTTTTTCAAGTATAGATATCCTATGTAAATAGTTGGTTTTGTAATGTTTGTTTTTGGAATTGTTTCTCCACTTTAAGCTTTGACTATGTAAATATTTCTTTGCTATACATACTGTATATATGTTTATGTTTCCGAAAATCAATAAAAAATGTATTCAGTAAAAAAAAGGAAATAGCTGCTCCTGTAGTCCTACCAGGCAGGGTTTGGCAGAATAAAAAGTCATTGTGTACTTTTCCTAAACATTTGTATCTGACATATGCAAGGAGATGAGTTTCACCAACCAAATCGGTAGACTCATCGAGTTGAAGCAAAAAGTACCTTCTTTGACATAATCGTGATGACAGCTGACATTTCACATTTTCAACCATGCATGCTATTAGACATTTAATTATATCATTAGAAAGGGGTACTTTCAAGATAGCATTCTTTGCTTTTTCTCCAAGCATAATCTTTACCATTACTTTTGCAGCAGATTTTATCAAGTATTCTGCTACAGCTTGATCTTTCAAGCACCTAGCCACCAGTAACAATATTCTGTATGAAGCCTCCATAGTGTTGACATTGTTTCCACCAGCAGCAATGAAATGCATTAAACTCTTACTGTGGTTAAGCATTTATTCCGAAAAAAAATTGCAGAGGCTTTCCAATGTATTTCTTTTGTTTAGCTTCAAAATACTACTTTAATTTGGAGAATTTCATTACCTAATTGGAAAGAGTTTCGTAACATGGAAACAGAGCGTCGGCTGGGATCTTCTTAATCTCCTATCCAGGAAAATCCCAATTTTAAAAACTCACTGTTGTACTTTCTCTTTCATTTTTTGCTTTTCTTTCCAACTGTCATTTTATTATCTTGTTCATTACTGTTCACTGCAGCACCCTCAGTGAGAATCTTTTCACAGTCATCATTTTTGCAAACAGGAAAATCATTTACATTTAGCACATTTTTGGGTACTTACGTATTATTGCAACCACATTCTGAACAGGGCAAATGTCTCATTTTTAAGCTGTTTAGTTTTCTGTCTCTCTAATGATGTTTTAGTTTTGAAAGGACATTTTATCTGAAGGATGCTTAATGTTTCCTTCAATTTTGCTGTCTTCATAGTGTCTACATAAGAACCCACATTACTAAAGTGGAAATAGACTGAAATTAGTTTCAGTTTCTACTGATTAATGTACAGGTACAAATACTGCTTGCACATCCACAATAAACACTATGAAGACAGTGAAACTGAAGGAAGCATAAAGCATCCTTCAAATAAAATGTCTTTTCAACACTAAGACATCATTACAAAGAGAGAGAAAACTAAACGGGTTGGTTTTACATCAGCCAAGGATCGGGACTGTCTGATGTTATTCTTAACTTAAGAAAATAAGGTCAGGACAGTGATAAAGCTGAAACTGTAGTCAGGTGCACAAATCCAATAAATACAACTCCAGACAAACGCCAGATACTTTAATAAAACAACAAAGCTTTCGGATTACAAATCCTTCTTCAGTGTTAGAATACCTATACTGAATTCTAAAACCTTAAATAGTCAATTAAACAGTCACATGATAACAGCCAGCCTATAAACACAAAAATATACAATAATCATTTAATTACTTTAAAATTGTTTCTATGTATAAAAGTATATATTAAATATACATAATAAAATTCATAAAACCATTCATTATCTTATTTCTTTCTAATTTGCTAATATTGTTTTAATAGTCAGTGCATCATTTAGAGAAGAATATGATGTTTGGTACAGGAAATGAATGGAAAGTGTCATTTTTAGAATATCATCACAACATACAATTTATACAGGGAAGATACCATTGTAGAACTGATTGCCTTCCATTGTTTTGGTCTGGAAAGGGACTGAAGATACTTTGAGAAGTTTTGTACACTATTTAGAGAGTGCTACAACCTTTTTCCGGTTTAAAATAGTTTTCTCCCCAAAAAAGATAGCTTTCTTAGATGTGACTATAGAAAGGAAGGGTGAAAATATTGAGACCACTGTACATAAAAAAGAAGTACAAGTTAGTAGATATGTACATAAGAACAGTATGCATCCACCGCATATATTCAAAGGAATAGTAAAATCCCAAATGTTAAGGGTGAGTAGGCTGAATACTGATGATGGGGTATGTGAAGAACAATTAAACAATTCTATTGATATGACCATTATTAAATTGCATATTAGAAAGGGGTTACCCATATAGAATGGTCAACCAGTATGTAAAAGAAACTTTAGAAGCTAGAAAAGTTAATAATATGGTGGCATTTAATATTAGGGAACAAAGCGCAACAATGAATATACATAAAGCAGAAGTAGTAAGATACTCAACGACTTATAATTTAAGAACTGAGCAGGTGAAGAAGGTAATAGAAAAGAAGTGGGGCATTTTGATGGCTATGCCTGAAATATGCCAGATATTGGAAAATAGGCCTTTCTTTGCATATAAAAATGCTCAAAATCTGAAACTCAAACTATGCTATAAAGACTTTCCAAAACAGAACAATGGAAGGCAAAATAGTTTTAAAATGGGTACCTACCCCTGTATAAATTGTACTTGTGATGATATTTTTAAAAATGACACTATTCATTTATTCATCCAATAACTAAAGAACATTTTGTATTTAAATGTATGGCAACATGTAATACAGAAAATATTGTTTACCTGGCAACCTGTACAGTGTGCTCATGTTTTTATGTCGGTAAAAGCAGCAGGAAACTTAAAGATCGTATTATAGAGCACAAGTCAAATATACATAGGAGAATGGAAAATAATGCCTTAAGTAAGCATGTAATGGAAAATGGAAGTGCCCATAGCTTTAAATTCAGAGTAATAGACATAGTACATAAGCAGATTAGGGGTGGGGACCTAAACAGTGTTCTAGAGAATAGAGAATATACCTGGATAATTAGATTGAGAGCTGATATGAAACCAGGACTAAATAATGCACTGACTATTGAACCAATATTAGTTAAAAAGCAGAAAGAAATAAGATAATGAATGGTTTTATGAATTTTATTATGTATATTTAATATATACTTTTATACATAGAAACAATTTTAAAGTAATTAAATGATTATTCTATATTTTTGTGTTTATAGGCTGGCTGTTATCATGTGACTGTTTAATTGACTATTTAAGGTTTTGGAATTCAGTATAGGTATTCTAACACTGAAGAAGGATTTGTAATCCGAAAGCTTTGTTGTTTTATTAAAGTATCTGACGTTTGTCTGAAGTTGTATTTATTGGAGTCATTCTTAACATGACAGGGGAAAGCACAGACCAGTAACATCGCAGTTACTTTGATGGCAGAAACATTATCTTACAGACCTGAAAGGTCACTGTCATACCTCTCAACTGTCTAGATTTTTGCAGAATATCCAGATTTATGCCTCGTATTTTTGGTCTGTTCCTCTTAAAAGTTGTGTTTTTCTGGCAAAATCACTGTGGAATGCTGTCGCTAAATAATGACATACATTTGCATTTCAGACTTTATTTCCTCCAAAAAATGCATGACAACACAAGTCCTGTTATTCTAGCAACCTTCTAATAGCAATATTTAAAACCTGCCCCAATTTTGGCCCCTTGCTCACTCCATATCTCGACAGGAGTACTGCCTGGAAATGAGCCATTTGCCCTGTTCGGAATGTGGTTGCAATAATACGTAAGTACCCATTTTTGTCTTGGCTATTTATATTTATTGTATCCTGACTGTTTTGAACATGCCCGTATTGTCTTTTCCTTGTGTCGCCACTATTTTGAATATTTGTTCACTATTCTCTCCTTCACAACTTTCACCAGTTTTGCACTTCAGAGTACTAGTTTTAATCCAGCGTTCCATAATATTATCCCTAAGAAAAAGTTTATTTAAAATTAATAGTGATAGTTAAATAAGTAAAATTTAAAAAACCACATTTTAATTAATAGACTTACAGTGAGTACTGACACATGTAAAATCTCAATCCTGACACACTTAATGAATTTTCCCCAGTAATGCCTTCATTAGTTTGTATTGTGTATAAACAACCACAAAACTGACAAAATAAATTATTTTGCCCAGCGGTCATGTACAAGCACATCCCTGATACATCAATGAATTATTTCCCCAAGGAAAATCTTCATTACTATGTCCAGGTTTACACAAGTACCAAAGTGAAACATTTCTCAAAGACTGACACAATACTGAATAATTTTCTCCAGTAAACCCTTCATTAGTTTGTATTGTATATGCACTTGCACTGAAATGACACAATACATTATTTTGCCCAGTGGTCACTTCAGCAGTCTGACCATGTATGCACAAGCACTTCCCTGATACACGAATGAATTATTTCCCTAAGCAAAATCTTCATTACTATGTCCAGGTATACACAAGCAGCAAAATGAAACAGTTCCCAAAGACTGACTGTACTGAATAATTTTCTCCAGTAACCCCTTCATTAGTTTGTATTGTGTATGCACATGCACTGAAATGACAGAATAAATTATTTTGCCCAGCAGTAACTTCAGCAGTCTGACCATGTATGCACATGCAATTCATTCGTGTATCAGGGAAGTATGACCCCAAGCAACATCTTCATTACTAGGTCCAGGTATACACAAGCACCAAAATGAAACTTCTCCCAAACATACCCCTTCAGTAAAATGTCGGGTACAGTATGTAGAAGCATCAAAATGAAATATTTGCCCACAATGACCCCTTCAATAACATAAGTACAAGCACCAAAATGAAACTTTCATTCAAGCAATCCTTCAGTAAAATGTTCAGGTATGCCCAAGTGACATATACCTAACAAGCCTGCAGTCTCAGTGAAGTACTGGCTTCAAATAAAAGACTTCTCGCACACGGCACAGTACCGATGGTATTTTAGGCAGGGTTTCTCTTTTGGTTTCTGGTGCGCTGCTGCATCTGTGCTGATTGGGTATCTCATCTTGCAGTTGCAAGCTGACAATAACCAAACAGCTTTAGGAAAGGAGGGACTTGTGGCATTAAGACATCCAAACACTAGACAAAGCCATTAATTCATAAAAAAAAGAAACAGACACTGAAGAGGACATACATATTTATTATTTAACTCTCGAGCCCACCAGGAAATCCGCACTGCACTTTGAGAAACGCTCCGCTAGTCAACAATTGTCTTTCATCCAAAACAGGGTGAACATCAAACACTATATTACAAATATTAGAAAAAAATATCTTCTTTTTCCACCTTTGAAGTATGAAGTAGCACTGTCACTTTGTTTCATTTGGTAGTTTTTAGTTTGTAAAGTATAAAAATGCCATAAAAAATTAAATAAGTGCAGAAAATATTGGGCCATATTATCTAATTGGCCCTTTGCCCATCTGTATTACTGCCTTACAATTAGTGTTTAGCCCATATGGAAGTAATGGTATCTAGTATCAGGTCTGAAGAAGTTCTATGTGAATGAAAGTGCTTACAGGTTGTTTTTATTTTATTAAAGTGTGGTTTCTTATTGTTATATTGGTTTGCTGTTTTGTCGTTTGTTCTTTCGAAATACTAGTATCTGTCAATAGGGATGTCCTCCTTTCTAACAGTTTTAATGATGGGATGAGATAGGAAGATACACTCATGAATGTTGTCTTTGGGTACATTGATTTATATGTTCAGAACCTGCTATGGCTTTAGAAGTCCTCATTTCACTAGTTATACAAGTAGGTGATTCAGTATTCAATCCTTGTCCTGCACATGCTCATCTCAAGGTTGAGACTGTGTTCACTGTACGATACTCTCCAAATACTCTTCTTAAACAGAATACATTCAACCTCTCACTGAAATGACAAAACTATTTTTATACATAACAACTGTCTGCACAGTCCACTAATCACTTCAGCAACTTTCACCTCTGTAAAATCTTAGAATGTATAAATGTAACTACTGTTTGTGTATCAATGTAAATAGAAATGTAACCACTCTGTGTTTAACTGGAACTTAGTACAATATAATGTAAGCAAACGGAGCTTTTCTCCCCGGGCGAGTTCTGAAAATGGGTATTCCCAGTCGGACTTTCCTAAAAAACAAAGGCAAATAAATAAACAAATAAATGTCATTCTTTCATTCCTCGTCAGCAGCATGGGTAGTATCTTCTCTTTCATGAGACCTGGAAGATGAAGTTCTTAACAGGGGACACTTCTCCATAACCTCTTCCACGGAAAGAGCAAGGCTGTCATTCAGTTCTAGTTATTCCATCATGCTGACTAGTAAGGGATTGCAAGCCCATCTGCAGTAGGTTTAGTCATTTTAATATCTGGTCCTGGTATTTCAGCAGCAGGATGACAGTTTGAAACATCATTCTGCCTCTGCGTCATCATGGCAGTCTCATCCATCACTCTATCACCTCTACACCAAAAGTGAGGATGAAAAGAGTAAGGCAGGTCGTTGTCCATATCTCCTCTAGTTAGTATGAATACCATCTCGGATCACCCTTGAGAAGAGCCTGCTGACCTAGTGGGACTAATCTGGTCAGCAAAGGGTATAAATAAATAAACAGAGATCCTTGATCACAAGACTTACCTACCCCACTCCTGCAGCCTTGTCTAGGGCTGTTATTTTTAATATGAGGTCAATTCAGAAAAGGTCAGGCATTGTGTCTGATTTGATCTGTGAAGTTAATATGGTATTGTGATTTGATCTGTGAAGTTAATATGGTATTGTGATTTGACCTGTGAAGTTAATATGGTATTGTGATTTGATCTGTGAAGTTAATATGGTATTGTGATTTGATCTGTGAAGTGAATATGGTATTGTGATTAGACCTGTGAAGTTAATATGGTATTGTGATTTGACCTGTGAAGTGAATATGGTATTGTGATTTGACCTGTGAAGTTAATATGGTATTGTGATTTGACCTGTGAAGTTAATATGGTATTGTGATTTGATCTGTGAAGTTAATATGGTGTTGTGATTTGATCTGTGAAGTTAATATGGTATTGTGATTTGATCTGTGAAGTTAATATGGTATTGTGATTTGATCTGTGAAGTTAATATGGTATTGTGATTTGATCTGTGAAGTTAATATGGTATTGTTATTTGACCTGTGAAGTTAATATGGTATTGTTATTTGACCTGTGAAGTTAATATGGTATTGTGATTTGACCTGTGAAGTTAATATGGTATTGTGATTTGACCTGTGAAGTTAATATGGTATTGTGATTTGATCTGTGAAGTTAATATGGTATTGTGATTTGACCTGTGAAGTTAATATGGTATTGTGATTTGATCTGTGAAGTTAATATGGTATTGTGATTTGATCTGTGAAGTTAATAATGTATTGTGATTTGACCTGTGAAGTTAATATGGTATTGTGATTTGACCTGTGAAGTTAATATGGTATTGTGATTTGACCTGTGAAGTTAATATGGTATTGTGATTTGATCTGTGAAGTTAATATGGTATTGTGATTTGATCTGTGAAGTTAATATGGTATTGTGATTTGATCTGTGAAGTTAATAATGTATTGTGATTTGACCTGTGAAGTTAATATGGTATTGTGATTTGACCTGTGAAGTTAATATGGTATTGTGATTTGATCTGTGAAGTTAATATGGTATTGTGATTTGACCTGTGAAGTTAATATGGTATTGTGATTTGACCTGTGAAGTTAATATGGTATTGTGATTTGACCTGTGAAGTTAATATGGTATTGTGATTTGATCTGTGAAGTGAATATGGTATTGTGATTTGATCTGTGAAGTTGATATGGTATTGTGATTTGACCTGCAAAGTTAATATGGTATTGTGATTTGACCTGCGACGTTAATATGGTATTGTGATTTGACCTGTGAAGTTAATATGGTATTGTGATTTGATCTGTGAAGTTAATATGGTATTGTGATTTGATCTGTGAAGTTAATATGGTATTGTGATTGGATCTGTGAAGTTAATAATGTATTGTGATTTGATCTGTGAAGTTAATAATGTATTGTGATTTGACCTGTGAAGTTAATATGGTATTGTGATTTGATCTGTGAAGTTAATATGGTGTTGTGATTTGATCTGTGAAGTTAATATGGTATTGTGATTTGATCTGTGAAGTTAATATGGTATTGTTATTTGACCTGTGAAGTTAATATGGTATTGTTATTTGACCTGTGAAGTTAATATGGTATTGTGATTTGACCTGTGAAGTTAATATGGTATTGTGATTTGATCTGTGAAGTTAATATGGTATTGTGATTTGACCTGTGAAGTTAATATGGTATTGTGATTTGACCTGTGAAGTTAATATGGTATTGTGATTTGATCTGTGAAGTTAATATGGTATTGTGATTTGATCTGTGAAGTTAATATGGTATTGTGATTTGATCTGTGAAGTTAATATGGTATTGTTATTTGACCTGTGAAGTTAATATGGTATTGTTATTTGACCTGTGAAGTTAATATGGTATTGTGATTTGACCTGTGAAGTTAATATGGTATTGTGATTTGACCTGTGAAGTTAATATGGTATTGTGATTTGACCTGTGAAGTTAATATGGTATTGTGATTTGATCTGTGAAGTTAATATGGTATTGTGATTTGACCTGTGAAGTTAATATGGTATTGTGATTTGATCTGTGAAGTTAATATGGTATTGTGATTTGATCTGTGAAGTTAATAATGTATTGTGATTTGACCTGTGAAGTTAATATGGTATTGTGATTTGACCTGTGAAGTTAATATGGTATTGTGATTTGACCTGTGAAGTTAATATGGTATTGTGATTTGACCTGTGAAGTTAATATGGTATTGTGATTTGATCTGTGAAGTTAATATGGTATTGTGATTTGACCTGTGAAGTTAATATGGTATTGTGATTTGACCTGTGAAGTTAATATGGTATTGTGATTTGACCTGTGAAGTTAATATGGTATTGTGATTTGATCTGCGAAGTGAATATGGTATTGTGATTTGATCTGTGAAGTGAATATGGTATTGTGATTTGATCTGTGAAGTTGATATGGTATTGTGATTTGACCTGCAAAGTTAATATGGTATTGTGATTTGACCTGCGAAGTTAATATGGTATTGTGATTTGACCTGTGAAGTTAATATGGTATTGTGATTTGATCTGTGAAGTTAATATGGTATTGTGATTTGATCTGTAAAGTTAATATGGTATTGTGATTGGATCTGTGAAGTTAATAATGTATTGTGATTTGATCTGTGAAGTTAATAATGTATTGTGATTTGACCTGTGAAGTTAATATGGTATTGTGATTTGATCTGTGAAGTTAATATGGTGTTGTGATTTGATCTGTGAAGTTAATATGGTATTGTGATTTGATCTGTGAAGTTAATATGGTATTGTGATTTGATCTGTGAAGTTAATATGGTATTGTTATTTGACCTGTGAAGTTAATATGGTATTGTTATTTGACCTGTGAAGTTAATATGGTATTGTGATTTGACCTGTGAAGTTAATATGGTATTGTGATTTGATCTGTGAAGTTAATATGGTATTGTGATTTGACCTGTGAAGTTAATATGGTATTGTGATTTGACCTGTGAAGTTAATATGGTATTGTGATTTGATCTGTGAAGTTAATATGGTATTGTGATTTGATCTGTGAAGTTAATATGGTATTGTGATTTGATCTGTGAAGTTAATATGGTATTGTTGTTTGACCTGTGAAGTTAATATGGTATTGTTATTTGACCTGTGAAGTTAATATGGTAATGTGATTTGACCTGTGAAGTTAATATGGTATTGTGATTTGATCTGTGAAGTTAATATGGTATTGTGATTTGACCTGTGAAGTTAATATGGTATTGTGATTTGATCTGTGAAGTTAATATGGTATTGATCACTGAGACCTGCTTATTCAGCAGCGTTGGCCCTCATATATTGACATATTTTCTTCCTGGTCTTTAGGTCATTCAGACCAAAAAGCAATGCAAAAAAATATTGAGATGGGCTTGTGTTGTCATTCTACTTGGCAGTTACCCAACTCCATTGAGTCTGTCTTTGAAGAAGGAGTGAACTGGTGATTTCACCTAAGCCATTCTGCAAGAGTTCTCTCATTTTCTCTTTGTTCAAATTCATTCTTTTTTTTATGCTGCCTTTGCCCCCACCCCACTGTCTATTAATCATCATACCCCTCCCCCTCACAAGGCTAAGGTGAACCAGGAAAAGCCATCATTCATCTGTCATCTTTAGAGACATACTTCCTGCACACAAATACCCAGTGAAATGCCAGAAAGGGCACATGCAATGAAATGCATAGTGGATATCCTTGCACTTCTGCAAGATGCATTCCTGCCCCTTTCCCAAAATGTGGGCAGTGGTTTCCTCAGTCTCCACCAGGGAAGCTGCACTGCCCATTGGGCCCCTGAGTCTATGCAACTCTTCCCACCCCTGGGAAAGGCAAGCTGTCCATGCCCCTTCACTCCTTCCCATTCCTGCCTGGCTCTTCCAGTATTGGGGCTGATAACCACCCCCAATCACCTGCTTCACAATCTGAAATTCATCTCTGTATGTTACAGAGGCAGACTTCCTTGACCTAATACTTGAGTGTCCTAGAGTCTACGTGACTTTAATGTCTGGGTTAATGAGTCCAGGGAAGTTGTTATGAATCTCTCTAATTTTTCTAGAGAACTTCAACATTACTTAGGTGGTTGCCAGTGCTGTCCAACAAGTTGGTCACTCACTGGACTTGATAGTCCAGTTTGATCTTGAAACCAAAGATTTAATCTAGGAACCAATCTACCTGATTCACTTCTTTGACCTTCTCAAGTTTCCATCTGCTAATATTCATTGAGTAAGATCTTGAGATGTGAAGGCCACTAACTGGGAGACTTTTTGTCTACTATTTGACCAAATCTCAGTGGGTGTCAGTGCAGATGATGCAGACTCACCAGTTTTGACATGTGATACAAACATAACTGGTGCTTTGGATACTCTTGCCCCATCTGTGTATAAGCCCAATCCATCACATTGAAAAAAAAACATGGTTTGGTCATGAGCTATGTTTTTTAGCTAGAAGAGCAATGAAGGATAGAGCACAAATTGGAAAAACATGCCTTCTGGCTAAGCTTAGTGTGACTCAGCATTAGGCTGTATAACAGAAGTAAATCTTATGTAGGAAAGCTTATATCATTGCCATCAAGTTCTCTGCCACATTGAACTATCTGGCTGTGCTTCCTCAAGTGGTTTACCGGGTGTGCAGCCTGGACTGCCTTGCATGTTGGAAACTTTTTCCCTAAAGGTACTATGACGAAGCCACATGATTCTTTGCAGATACGGTTGCCAAGATAAGCCACTTATGTGTGCTACAATGATATGACCCTGTACTAGTTTTGCTTGATTTACATTTCTTCTTTAGGCAAATCTCTGACAGAGAATTATATATGACACAAACTCCATATTTCTGTCATCTACACATTTAAAGGTAGCCCTCTAAGGCTGCATCCTGATCATAACCATGAAACATAGTACCCTCTCTCTCTTTCTCGCTCTGTCTCTCAGTCTGTTTCAGTGGTGCACCATACTAATCATGTTAGGATTGGTATTTTACCTATTAGGTGAACTTTATTTCAGAGGGAGTGGAAAATCTACGTTTTGGGAGTGCTCAGTGCTTGTTTCTAGTAGGTTGTGGAATGAGATTCTTACATTGCTGGCAAATGCTGATCCTGTGAATTAATTATTTATTTATTTATTTGCATTTGTTAACCGGGTTGGTCCAGCTGGGTAAGAATTACCCTTTTTCAGTGGAGACCCGAGGGGAAAAGCCCCAAACAGACATACAAATACATACGAATAGAGACAAATTAACAATATTACATAGGAAAACAATATGGGTACAATGGATAAGAAAAACAAACAATGAAAGTTTGAGAATATGAGTAAGGTAGGCCAGAGGCATGCATGCAAAAGATTTATGAAAAGGTGTTCTGAGCAAGATCTCTGAATTAAGTTAAAGTAGGCAAAGAAATGATGATTTAGGTGTGGAGTTAGTAGTGTGGAAGTTTTAGGTGAGAGCATGTGAAGGACATTCCCATTTGGAGGAGAGATGGGAGAGAAGCATAGATTTGAAATTGTTGTGGTTAGGTATATTACGTAGTGATGTGGGGAGATTGTTCCATAGTTTGGCTATAGTGTGGGATAGTAGTAGTTTACCATTTGGGTGGATGGGTTTGTGTACATGCAGGAGGTTTTGGCCTGTAGATCTCAGGGTACAGGTAGGTGTGTAGGTTGTTAGAGATTTAGCAAGAGAGGGGCATTCTGCTGGTTTAAAGATGAGTTTGTGGGCTGTTGTAAGTTGTAGGTACTTTAGGTGGTTGTGGAGTTCTAGCAAGTTTAGGGTGTGTAGGGAGTGACAGTGATGGGAATTGGTTGCAAATTTGCAGATTTTGTTGTAACAGGCCTCAAGTTTAGCACGGAGTCCGAGTTGTAGGTTGGAGAATAGGGGAGCACCGTACAAGAGAGAGGGGAGAAGGAAGGTAGATGCAAGGGTATGACGGGAAGATGGAGTAAGGTAGTAGTTGTGTCTGTAGAGGAGGCCGATTTTCTGGTGGGTTTTTTTGATTGCTGAGAGGATGTGGGAGTCGAATTTTAGGTTTTCATCGATGGTAATGCCAAGTAGTTTGGTACTAGGAATGATTTCAAGAGGGGTGTTATTGTGGCTTTTGATGGAAAATTGGACTTTGTGGAACTGGGAAGTTTTAGTGGGAGTAAATATCATTAGCTTTGTTTTGTTGGCATTTAGGGCCAAGTGATGCAATTGCATCCATGATTCAATTTTGGAGAAGGCTGTTTGGGTATTAAGTAGAAGTTTGGAGGGGCAGGAGGCTGAGCAGATGATAGTGGAGTCATCTGCGTATTGGATGACTGAGGCTTCAGGGATGGAGAGGTGAAAGTTGTTAATGAATAAGTTGAAGAGCAGAGGGCCAAGTACTGATCCTTGGGGAACTCCTGTGGGTGTAGGTAAGAAAGGGGAGGTTGACTCTTTCCATTGTACATCTTGCTGGCGCCTGGAAAGGTAGCTGGAGAACCAGTCTAGGGTTGAGGGAGATAGATGCAAGTGTGAGAGCTGGGACAGGAGGAGGGAATGGGAAATAGTGTTGAATGCCTTTGAGAGGTCAAGAAAAAGAGAAGATACGTATTTGCCGCTCTCACGTGCTAGGTTGACTGTTTCGAGGAAGGAAATGAGGGCTGTCATGGTGCTGTGGCCTGGGCGGAAGCCATGCTGGGTGGGAGAGAGGAGTTTGTGCTGGATTAGGTAGGGCATGAGCTGGGAGTGGATGGCTTTCTCTAGAATTTTAGAGAGAGGAGAGAGTATAGCTATGGGTCTGAAGTTGGTAGTGTCTGTGTTCTTACCACCATTGTGGAGAGGAATTATGTATGCATAACGCCAGATGGTTGGTACATAGGATTCCTGAATGGATCTATTAATGAGGATGGATATGGGATAGGCTATAGATTCGGCTGATATTTGAAGAAAATTTGCTGGAAGGTTGTCAGGGGCATTGCAGCATGGTTTTAGCTTTTGTAGTAGTCTTTTTATAGTATAGATGGAGACAGGTTTAAGTGAGAATAGCGGTGGAGGAGGGGGTGAGAGAGAGGGTTTGGGGTGCAGGGTGAGGGGTTAGTAATGATGGATGGATTGGGGAAAGTGGAGGATAATTTAGCTATACAATCAATGAAAAATGTGTTGAAGTTAGTGGCCATTTCAAGACTTGAGAGGTTGGGATTGGGGCAGGGGTTGGAAGTATTACCAGGGTTGAGTATTGAAGAGATGGATGTCCAGAATTTCTTTGGATTGTTTGAGTGTTTGTATTGCAGACTGCTGTAGTAGTTTTTGCGATCTTTTGTTATTGATTTTTTGGCCAGGTTACGAAGATGTTTATATTCTTGGAGGGTGGTGGGGTTTTTCTGTTTTTGGTACAGTTTCCACTTTTTGTTTCTCTGAGTGATTATCAGTTTAGTTTCTTGGGATAGCCAGGGGCAGGAATTTGTTTTGATACATTTGGTTTGTAAAGGGGCTACTTTATCAAGTAAGGTAAGGAAGGTTTGGTTAAAATATGTGACGGCGTTATCTAGTGGAAGGATTTTCAGTGGGGACCAATTAGTAACCTTGAGGCATTCAGAGAAGTTTTCGGGGTTGAAGGAAGATAGGTTACGGGATTGTTTGAAAATGTGTTGTTTTTCTATGTGTGAGGATAGGTGGTCAGTGAAGGCTGGTAAGTGGTCGCCTAGGGGGTCTGGTATTACACCAGCTTTCAAGATATGGTTGGGATGTGTTGTTAATATCCAGTCTAAGATGGTACCGGAGGAACCATCTTTGTTTGGCCTAGTAGGGAGGTCTATTAGTTGGGTGAAATTGTAGAGGTTGATAGAGTGAGATGGGGTATCTATGAGGAAGGAGATCCAGTTAATATTTACATCACCAAGAATGTAGGTTTCATATTTGATGTTTGAGTTAAACCAAGAGAGGATGTCTTCCAGAGTTTTGGTATTGTCTCCGGGTGGGATGTAGATGGAGCAGATGCAGATGGATTTATAGTTGTTAAGTTTTAGAAAGCCTACAGTCATTTCTGCATTGGCAAATGTTGGGATGGGGTTGGTCAATGGAGTAAAAGTGAGAGTGGAGGAGTAGATAATTGCTACACCACCTCCTTTTCTATGAGTTCTATCATTGCGTATAATGTGGTAGCCTGGAGGAAGGATTTCATTATCTCTGATGGAGGGTTTGAGCCAGGTCTCAGAGACAGCGGTTATGTCTGGCTGGTTGTAAGAGAGCCAGGCATGAAGGCTGGGGATTTTATTACGGAGGCTTTGTGCATTTAGGGTCATGAGGCGGATAGTCTTGTGTTTGTGTTGATTAGAACTTGGGTTAGGGTGGGTACAGGTAGGGGTTGGGCCTGGGTTAGGGTGGATGTCACCTGACAGAGAGAGTGAGATATGAGAGAGGAGCTGATTGAAGAAAAGTAGAGGATAAAGGGAAGTATGTTTTTTTGGGGGGGAGGGTTGTCTTAGAGAAAGTAGATAGAGTTGGGTGAGGAGATGGTGATGTAGGGAGTAAGGAGAGTTTGAAAAGATTGGATGGGCTGGAGGAGTAAAGTCCTGGAAAGATCTGTGAATATGAGTGGGATATATCTGGGGGGTGTGAGGTGGTGGTGTGTGTGGTTAGAGGTAGGTATGTATTAGTGTGGAGGCTAAGATGGGTAATGTAGGTTAGGGATATTAAAAGGGTAGATAGTAGTAGAGCTTGTTGTGGGAAGGTAGGCATTTTAGTATAGATGTGTGAGGTGTGGTGTATGTATGAGAGAGGGTGGGGGTGTGTATGAGATTGGTGTGTGTATGAAGTGCTACGCTCATCATGCAAACTGTAATGTTCCAAAGGTCGCTCTTTTTTTCTTGAAAGTCCACCAGTTTCACCAATGTAGCCACCATATCTTGTTCGCTGCTCTCGGACATTTGCATGAAAAGGTGACAATGACCTCTGCTTGTACTGATAATTGTGCATCAGTCCCATATCTGAAGAATTACTGTTTTTCTTCTTTGGGTATACCGGTTCTACTTTCAAAGTACAGCAAACCTTGGGAATTTCCTCTGGAAGACCCAGTCTTAGCTTTCCTGGTCCCCATCTTGGTCCCTTAAAAAGTACAGAAAGCTTGTTGTAGAAACCAGGTGCGATCCAAAATGTATTCCAGATGTGAAGCAGGAGCTGAAACAGGTCAGCTGAGATGGCTGTAGTGATGAGAGCATATGGACCATTCACCAGACCTCCACACACAATCAGCATAGCAATTGTGGTTCCAATTCCATTCTGACCGATATTGTTATACAGGAACAACATGGGAGCTGCTACAATGAGCATCACACAGCAGGTTGTCGCTCTCCCTCCCGTGTAGTTAGAAACTATACCTGCAATTATCCCACCTAAAATTCCTCCAAAATCAAAGAGCGTAGATATATCTCCAGCACCTTTTGAATCTAAATGTGCTACGTTGGGAATGAACAGTGGTAGCCAGTAAAGGAAAGTGTAGCTGACAAGCTTGGCAAATAGTAAGAAGAGGAATACTCCAACACACCTGGAATTTTAAGGGCACTTACAAAGCTGATGGCAGTGGGCTCTTCAATGACAGTGCCCCGCTCTGTGGGTATGTTGATACTGCCCTCTGCTGCATGGTTTGGGCTCCTAAAGAGTTCCTCATCACTACCATTTCTGATTAATGGTGTCTGTTCAAGTCTTTCATGGTGTTGAGGAGGACAGCAATCCACATCTTCTTGACATTCCACTGTTGGCTGTGGTATGCTGTTATCTGCTTCACTGCCATCAGATGGACCTGCTGGCTGTGGTATGCTGTCAACTGCTTCACTCCCATCAGATGGACCTGTTGGCTGTGGTATGCTGTCATCTGCTTCAGTGCCACTTGTTGGACCTGCTGACTGTGGTATGCTGTCATCTGCTTCAGTGCCATCGGATGGACCTGCTGACTGTGGTATGCTGTCATCTGCTTCACTGCCATTAGATGGACCTGCTGACTGTGGTATGCTGTCATCTGCTTCACTGCCATCAGATGGACCTGCTGACTGTGGTATGCTGTCATCTGCTTCACTGCCATTGGATGAACCTGCTGGCTGTGGTATGCTGTCATCTGCTTCACTGTCATCGGATGGACCTGCTGGCTGTGATATGCTGTCATCTGCTGCATTGCCATCAGATGGACCTGCTGGCTGTGGTATGCTGTCATCCGCTTCACTGCCATCAGATGGACCTGCTGGCTGTGGTATGCTGTCATCCGCTTCACCGTCATCAGATGGACCTGCTGGCTGTGGTATGCTGTCATCTGCTTCACCTCCATCAGATGAACCTGCTGGCTGTGGTATGCTGCCATCTGCTTCACCTCCATCAGATGGACCTGCTCGCTGTGGTATGCTGTCATCTGCTTCACCTCCATCAGATGGACCTGCTGGCTGTGGTATACTGCCATCTGCTTCACCTCCATCAGATGGACCTGCTGGCTGTGGTATGCTGTCATCTGCTTCACCTCCATCAGATGGACCTGCTGGCTGTGGTATGCTGTCATCTGCTTCACCTCCATCAGATGGACCTGCTGGCTGTGGTATGCTGTCATCTTGCTTTTCCTTCTCTTTAAGGGGATCAGTGTTATACACTCTGAATCCATTCTCCATTCCACATGCAAAACACCCATGGTCTGGTGCTCCTAGTTTGTTTGACATTTCTTCTAAAGTTTCCACCTCCTCTTCCTCATGAAACAATGTGGAAACTTCAGCAAAGGACATCAGTGATGGTTTTGACCCAACAGGCGGAATCTGGTTGCAAACAAGTATTGCCACAGGTATGTTCTTCAATTGTCTGCTCCTGGAGAAGAAGTCAAGCATCCAGGCACCATTGCTCTTTTCATGTGGACGAGAGTAACGGTCCAGATAGAATGAAGCAATGTGAGTTTCTTTTTCATCATAAATGTTGAAGAATCTCACTGCAGGGTCCCACACCTCAGCAGCACCATCTGCAGGCACGATTTTTATGCCAAAGAGATCTGAGCTTAGTTGAAACAGTCCTGACAAAACATGCTCAAAGGGGAAGTACGGGCGAACTTGATCCTCAGTCAGATTGAACAAGGCCTTCTGCTGCTTTTCAGTCCAGTACATCACATCCCAGTGCTCCAGCTCTTCTGTGAATCCACTGGTCTTTGCAAACTCTTTCAGTCCTACCAGCTCTTGTTGTGCTACTGTATAGCTGTGGTTATGAAGGAATCTGAGAAGGTTCCATACAGCTGGGACACGCTGGGCCATTTTGGATACAACAGAGACTTCAGCATAATTTCTATATCCTAAGATCTCCGCAATTTCCTGCCTGAGTTTTCGAATCTCTTCAATAATGCCACTATTATCAAACTCACCAGAACCAGCACGGCTAATTCTGGCATGGAACAGCATTTTGTGGAGAGCTCTATCATTACTGTATTTCATTACTGGATAGTAACTAGGGTCATCCAGTGTCACCTTCCAAGGTCATCTGTTTCAGTGTTTTATCAGCCATCATTTCCTTTTACTTTAGTTCGATGTAGTGCCAATAAAATGTGTCATCAATATCATGAACCTCCCATGAAAACTGACATCGTCTGCCATGATTATATAAACTGTATTTCTTTTTTAATGTACTGCATATTTATTCTTGACCCCCTGAAAAAGGGTATGTCAATTCTGATATTCTAATTCAGGAGTGAAGTGCAAAATACCAAAAGACAATATTGGTAAATACTAACAACACTGAAACTTTGAGTAGCTAAAATGCTTAGGAAATGACAATTACTAAAAATGTTTGTGAATAAAACAATATTTTTGAAGGGAGTAGCAACCTGCACCACCACTACACCCCTTTGATTATTACATCTCTGAGGTTACATAATTTGATAGAATAGTGAATTTCTCCCTTTCCTTCAGTTAGGTAGTTAGCCTAAGAATATGAATATTGTTTAACCTATTTAGTACAAATACAGGCTAATGTTAGTTGTCAGGCATTAGCTGGAATGAAGGTAAACTACCTCCTGATTTGTTATTATATCCAAGCTCGTGGTACTGATCATTTGTTTATTATTGTATTTCTTCCACCATGTCAAAACAGAGAACATTCTTTGGCTTCCAATTTATTGGGGTATGCTGCTTGTTCCTCAGCACTACCGTGCTGCACTGTTTCGATTCAGAAAACGCTCACCCACAACCCCTAGATGATATGTTGGTTGCTGCTCACTGATGTTACATAGTGCCATGTCCTTGTATCACTTCTGGTTCCCCAATATTATCTACTGTTTTGTCTCTTGGGAAACTTTGTTCCATCACATTTCATCAGTGATCTATTTTTCTGCAATGCTGTTGCATTGATATATATGGATGCCAAGAAATTCACCTCAAAAATGAAGTTAGGGTTTATTGGGGGTAAAGCCCTCCACATCAGGAGGTGAGAGATGATGTAGCCTCCCTACAAAAACAAATTATATACTTCATATATGACAAGATTATTGCCCTGTGATTTATTTTTTAGATCCTGCATTGCTACACTCACTGACATTTTTTCTTATATTATTGACTGTGTCTTACCTTAACCCACACCCTAACCCTTAGGTCCGTAACTATTGCACATTTATGTTAGGGAGCTATACCGGATAAAGGCCAACTATGACAATTCAATATTTCGAATTTCGTCCTGCAGGACGTTCGGTGTTTTTGCGGTTCGCTATTTATGTGTCGGCGTTTAGGTATTCATGTAAGTGAGGTTTCGCTATTTTAACACAGACTCATATTTTCTGACATATATTGTGACCTTGTATTTCCTTTTCTTCTGTTCCTTCCAAGTTCCTATAAAAATAAAATAACACTGAACAGCATGGAGAAACCACAGACTACACCCCTTCTATTGTTAGCCTGGATATTCTAAGGCTGTATAGGCCCTGGCTCATGCTCACGCTTGCTTAACCTAACAGACTCTGTCTGCTAGAAATGCAAACACATAGCTTACATGGAGGCAGCCCTCTTGAAATATTATGCATTAAGTGAGCATCACACTGTTTTACCCCCCCACACACACACACACACACAACCACACACAACTGTATCATCCTCATACTAATGAAACTAAATGTCTTACTCTGATACCATAAAAAATCCTTACCAAAACTTCATAGAACTCATAAGAGGAGGCAGCAATGAAACACCTGATAAATCTTCTAATTGCATCCGTTCATCAGCATCTCACCAACATCGTAATAACCCAATATCTAATATCACCGACATCGTAATAACTCAGTATCTAATATCACCAACATTGTAATAAACCAGTATCTAATAAGTATAAATCAGCTTCTGGAAACATACTAGTAATTGGTGACACCATTATTAGACTCATTGACTCTATGTTCACTAGGGTAAATATGCAGAGTGTTAAAATAAGCTGCCTTTCAATAGCCAGGATTGTTAACATATCAAGGGTCATCAGGGCCCTTTCTTTCAGTATGACTATGATATGATCGCAGTTCATGCTGGAGTGAATGATATCTCATGAAATGTAGTGAAGGACATGTAGAAGGACTTGCTGGAACCTGCTACACATGCTTCAGTCAAAGATAAGACTATGGTTTTGAGTGGCATCCTCCCCTCACTTAGAATAATGGCTAGATTCAAATAAAAGATAATTGATAATATTGGCTAAGTAGCAGGTGTCTTCCGGGGGGGGGGGCAGGCAATATTTCTCTCTCTGAGATGAGGTGATTGACAATCCTACTTGGTTCGCAAAGGAAGGTCTGCATCTGTCATTCAAGGGCTTCCACATACTGGCCAAATCCTTTGCTGCCCCATCATGCCATTTTTAGGCAGAGTTCATCCAAAGAACATACCAACCTAATCCAATAGACCAAATCATAACTTGGATGACATCAAGATGGTCCTTTTAAGTGCCAGGAGTCTTAACAACAAGTTGCCCAATTTGGATGCACTTCTGCATTTGGAATGAGTCCATGTTTATGTAATCTTTGAGGCGTTTATTTATTTTATTTATTTAATATTTGCTAAGTGGGAAGATAGGCTGATCTGAGGACCCTTTTCAGCCATGACCCAGGTAAGATAGTTAAATAGAGAGGTACAGAAAAAAAAGACACAGATAAAAAATATATATATGGATGGATGGATTATGCAGATAATTACATTTGCAAGTACAAATAGCAAAACAAAAGACATCATTGCAATTTGAAGAGTCTCATGCAGTATATAGTATAAAGTGCTTAGCAAAGGATCTTTATAAAAAAACAATAATAGGTGAAGAAAAATAATAATTAGAAGTAGAATAGTGCTGCAGCAGATGGGATGTAGAGAGTTCATGAATGATGCAAGATTTTTAAGTTGTTTAATGTCTTCAGGTTGTGAGTGCCTGCAGGCAGAGGCTATTTTTTGAAAAAGATTTTTTGCTAGTGGAAAGAGGGAATGGTGGCCAATTTAGACGAAGAGAGTTTGAGTTCTAAAGGGAATAGGAAGGATTTTTAGATTTTTAATAGTAAGTTTGTTGAGAAGAGAAAGACTAACTAAGATGGAGAAGTTTTAAGTTTAGCATGATAAGGAGTAGTGAGGCCCTGGCAGCCACTGATAGCCAGTTATTTTTATTTAGAGCAATACAGCCATTTTTGGTTTTGTGGGGAAGGTGAAGGAGTCTAATTTTTTCATTTTCAGTAAATTGCAGCTGAGTGGTGTTATCTGAAGAGCAAGGGCTATGATAGGCAGCCCATATTCTGGGATGAAGTACATTTATGGTAATGGAGCATCTAGCTTCCAGAGTAAGGAAATGTGAGATTCTCTAAGATAATTTTAGTTGAACTAATACTTTATGTATCTGGGTTTCATTGTGTCTATGGAAGGAGATGTGATGACCAAAAAGGGGCCTAGAATTATTTATTTGATATTTGTTTACCGGGGTGGTCTGACTGGGTCTACAGAACCCATTTTCAGCAGAGGCCCGAGGAGAAAAAATCCACATAATACAAATACAGTATAATCCAATACAATACAATGACATGAGAAATACTATACAAAAATAAGTTGAAAGAACATAAACTATGTTACAAGATATACTACACATTTAGGCAATTCTACAGAGTTAAAACACTACAGACAATTATAGTCACTCTCACTATAAACATAGCCTATGAGTAGATAGTGTACAAAAATAGTATATAGGTAGTGCCATGTATGACATTGAGTGTTACAGTACATGAAAAAATGGAATGTTTGTTTCAGTTAGGAAAATAATAGCCAGAAAGTTAATGATGCAGAAAGATGACGAGAGAGTTAAGAAGAATAGAGGCATTACAGTCTGAGCAGTAGCTTAAGGATATGATATAGGAACCACGAAGGAGTTAGAAGAGCCTTAGGATCTTACAGACTATTAGGGAGTGAAATGTGACAGAAGAGGAGGATAAGGCTAGTGTGGAAGAAGAGGAAGAGCTGAGCATTAGGCAGGCTTTATGCAGAAGCAGAGCCAAGTATTTTTGAGATGATTTTTTAAAGAGTCTTTGAAATGGGTTAGGCCAGGCATAGACCTGGTATCTAGAGGTAGTGAATTCCATAGTATAGAGACAGAGTATGAATACTGAAAGTGACCTGATTTTCTTGTGGGTTTTGAGATAGCTAAGAGATTTTTGTCTTCTGATCGTAGGGATTGATTTGGTATGTAAGTATCACTAAATTGGCTAGTGCTGGGCAGGCAGAAGGCTTGAAAATAAGGTTGTACAAGGTGGATAACTGAATAAAGGCAAGTTGGTTGGGGAGTTCAAGCCAGTTTAGTTCTAGTAGTGGTCTACAGTGATGTGTGTGATTAGGTTCATAGGTAGGTACTAGGCTATCTACCCAAAGGCATTTATAAGCCTAGCCGGAATGTGTTGGCTTTCACCGCCCCCTTAGATTACAGGTTCATAGGTAGGTACTAGGCTATCTGCCCAATAGCATTTATAAGCCTAGCCGGAATGTGTTAGCTTTCGCCGCCCCCTTATATAGATTAGTACTAGGCTAACTGCCCTTGTGGACAATTTTCAGCCTAGCCAATTACCCCATGTGAGAATCAAACCCTGAACCTTGTGTTTGTAAGGTAAACACCTTAACCATTATGCCGACATCCCACCTTTTTTTAGAGTTTGTGGCAAACTTTGCAACTTTGTTGTAGATACTTTGGTTCTTTTATAAAAGCTAGAGGGGTACCCACAGGGTCAGTAATGGTGCTACTTTTAGAGTACTGTAACTTCTGGTGAGTATGAAACAGCATTACCTAACTTTTATTTGCAATGACTGTGAATGAATGTGAATTTATTACTGTTGTGCTAGTTCCAGATGAAGATAAAATCATCTTCTTTGAGTAGGCTTGGATTTTGTTTTTTTCATAGTGAGGGCAATGTCTTCTGTATAAATAATACGATTGGTAGTTCAAGTGTACCGAGAGCACCCCATCAGTGTTGTGGTTCTGTGCCTATCATGCCTTCTGGGACCAGTGTGTGTCAGTGTTTATAAGGGATTCTTATGTAGTTCTTTGAATAGGTCATCCAGGCAGTGGACAGTGGTCACACTGTTCAATGTGTCTCTTTTAATCTGGCAAAGACATTTAACCCCACATGATGGGACTGTTAATAAGCTAATGGCTTTAAACACTGGTCCCCATATGGTAAGATGGATTGCATAGTGAACAATGAACATAATGTATTTTGCCCTGTCAGTGATGCCTCCTCAATTAGAGAAAAAGTGACCAGAAGAATTCCCTAGGATTCCATACTAGGCCCACTCCTTTTCATATGTTTATAGGCTATTACTAGGCTAATGACCCTAAAGGGCCTTTTTAAGACTAGCTATGCTTCCCAAATGTATTTGACAGGTTTTGATACCACTTATTTTATGGGGGGTATAGAGTGGGTATGACTGGTCAAGCATTTACAAACTTTTTTCTTTCTAATAGGGACATAGATTTATAGCTTCATAGATTGTTACTAGGCTAACAACCCAAAGACCTTTCTAAGCCTAGCCAAGTTCCCTGAAAGAATATTGATGTCCTTTATCCAAATAAGACATTAAGGGCCAGGCATTTATAGGCCATCTCTGTCCATAAGGGACATGGGTGCCAGGCCCAATGAAAATTTTGTATTGCCCATCCACCGGTCTACATTGTGCTTACACTGTGTAATACATAAACTCAGATTCACATGTATGGGAAGCCTGGTCCATAGGAGGAGCAGTCTCTGGGACATATATCTATCTCTCCAGCATATTCTGTTTCAGTCAGTGACAAAACTCAGGTCCGTATACCTTGTATTTCTGGTACTCTTTGACTTACAAATAAGCAGGAGATTCATAAGTGTGGAGTTTGTAGATGCCTTGTAAGCCAGGCATAGATCACCCCACAGCAATCTGTAGGAGACTGAGTAGAGGGAAAGGGCTTTAAGGTACTCTGCATAAGGCAGGTTTGTTATCTTGTATTCTTTTTGTAATGAATCTCTCAGGTCACTCTAGTTGCTGCATATGCTTGGCCAGGTACATATCGAAGGGAGTATTTATTCTCTATGATTGGTCCGATAACTGTGGCGTATAGTGGGATAATGACCTCTTTGGACCTAGATGCCATGCTCTTAATTATAAATTGCACAACATAGTTGGATTTCCTCACCACTGTGGCCATGTGATGGTCAAAGGTAAAGCTTCTGTCTATGTCCATTCACAGATCCCCAACCACTGAGTCGACTCTTAGGGGTGTATTATCAACATGGTAATTACCTGGGATGACTGACTTCCCAAAGGGTACAGTTATGTATTTCTTAGCATTAAGTTTAAGACCTTGGCATTGGCAACATTTGTTAGTCAGAGATAGGCCTTCAATAATGATAGTGTCTGCTGGGGAATTGATGATTACCCCCAGCTTGCAATCATCTTCAAAGTTAATCAGCCACAAACTTCAGCATTTACTTCTATTTCAGAGAAATAGATGCCAGAAAGGATAGGCCCAGTACCAAGCACTGGGGGGGGGGGACTCTGCTAGTGACTGGTCTCTTGGGAGAGGAGGCCTCGCTTATTTTGACTTCCTGGGTCCTGTCTGTGAGCCAGTTAGCTATCCAGTGGGAGATAAAAGGGTTTATACCTAAGTTAGTGAGCTTGTGTATAATACCTGAATGGGGTATTATATCAAAAGCTTTGACCAGGTCAAGGTAAGCTGTGTGCACACTCTTGCCTTCATCCTGTACTTTAGTGACCCTCTCAAAAAAGTCCACGAGATTTAAATAGGCATCACCTTCCTTTAGCAAAGCCGAACTGTGATGGTCCAGCATTTGCAGGTTACCGATGTACCCATTTATTATGTCCATGATGATTCTTTAGATGGCCTTACATATCAGGCTGGTCAGGCTTATGGGTCTGTAGATACTGGACCAGTGGTTGGACCTCCTTTGTGCAGGGAATGACTGTAGCTGTCTTCCATTCCTTGGCCACAAAGCCTGACTGTAGGCTTCAGCTGAAAAGTGATTCAAGTGGACAAGATACATCATGTTTCATGCTATTTATTAAGCATCCGGTATCGGGGCCCATTGGCCTTGAAAAGGGCATTGATGATCTGTTCCCTAGTAATGACTGGGAGAATTGTGGTATGTGGTATTTTCTTTGGACTATCGGGGGAGTAGAGGGAGAAATCTGAGCTGAATCTGTCAGCCAAAAGGTTGGCAATGGCCTCCATTTCAGTGTGGGTGATGCCATTTACAATAAGTTCTGCACATTGTTGTGTATTTCCCCTGAGGTTACGGACATAGCTGTAGAAAGCTTTTTGGTTGTCCTTTGCCTGAGAAGCTAATTTTTCTTCATATTTAGCCTTTGAAGCATTAATTAACCCTCTTAGCTGCCTGTGTAGATGAGTCATGGGGCTTTTAGTATGTATGGCTTTCTTCCTCCTATTCTTGGCCAAGATTTTTTTCTTTGGTTGTATAACTGATTGATACTGTGATTCCACCCGTATTTTGTAAATAGCTCAGCATATGCTGTTTTTACTGAGTTTGGAGGTGTTTGGAATTTAGCTAAGATGCCACTTAGGAGAGATGTTAGCCTTGGAATAGATCCTAAAGGTTTTTGGTTTCAATGGATTTAATTCTTATTTCAAGCAGTACTGTCTTACGGTCAGAACTGATGAGTGAAACAATTACATTGGCCTCCCATTTTCATGAGTATAAGGTCAAGGATGTTTGTACTCATGGTAGAAGAATGGAAGAAATGTTCCAGGATGTTGGTATTAAAAGTTTAGGAATCGCTGGGTCTGTGCATTAGAGGTGGTGTAGGATTCTCAGTCTATAGAAGGGTAGTTGAGATCCCCCCTGAATATTGCATAGGTTGAACAATGAGGGACTCTAGTATATTCAGATAGATAGTATGGGTTGTCTGGGATATGGAGGGGGACCTACAGGTTGCAAGGATATGGTATGAGATCCTGTTTATGGTGACTAGCACATGTATGAGTTCAAGTGGGTCACAAACTGTAACTAGTCTGGATGTGAGGTTGATTTTAATATACACTGAGACTCCTCTACCTTTAGTTCCCTCCTGTGAAGTAGCAGGTCTAAAGATATGAAAGGCATTATAACCTTGCATTACTGGGATACTTTCCTCAACTTTAAACCATGTCTCATACAGATGTCATCACTCTTCAGGGAGAGGAAGGCTTGCAGGTAATTGAGTTTCTTGTTAAGACTTATATCATTGAACAATACCACTTTCAGATATTCCTCGTAGATTCAACTAAGTCAGAAGGTTCACCAATTTTGCATTGCCTAAAAAAGACACTATGGGGCTGAAAAACGTCTTTACCAATATCTACCTAGTGGAGATATGTGCAGACCATCCCTCTCAAAACATAATGGTTTGTCAACCATGTCCTTCCAGGCCATCAAATATTGTATCCCCTTCGACTTGAAACCAGGAACTAATCCAATTGTTAAAATCAATCATTTTTTGTTGGTAACATGACATCATCCTTGGAGAAGGTAGTATGCTGCTCAAGGCTAGGCATATACCTGCCTGAGACATAATCAGTGAGCTTGATCATGTCTTGCTTCATCTAGTAAAGGGAGGTACACCTCAGGTCATTAACACCCACATGCACTATGACAGAGTCATACTGGTTGGTATATGTGGTTCAATGACCTGAGTCCCTGTGTGACTTGATGGATCCTAGCTGCAGAAAGGCAGCTAACCATGACAATTTCCTTACTCAGTCTGGTGCAGGGGACATCTGTGTGCCTCACTATAGAATCACCAAAGACCAGGAAATTTGACTGTGCACTGATTTGCCTTAATGGCTTAGCAGTAGAGGCATCTGATACATTGTTACTATGTGCATCTGAGAGTGTTTTATAGTGGATTGTTTATATCATGGCTGAGGACTCATTTCTTGATTGTGCTGTGCAGGAGTTCTTAGTGTTTTAGGAAGGTTACCTGTAAATGCCTCAGCATAAGTAATTTTATGGGTAGGGTCTTTACCCTGTGCAGTACACATGGTGCAAGTGTCACAGACAACCTGTGTAGGATTCATTTTGTTTGTATGAGAAAGTTTTGCATTCATGCCTTCATCAGCAATTTCCAGCTCAGACGGGTGAAGGCTACCATCTCCTCCCACAAGAGTGTAGACCACAAAGCTTCTTAATGTAAAATAACTGGGTTGGAGTCCAAGTGTTAAAACCATAACTAAGAAACTTTTAGATTAGCAGGCATAATAAGCCTTCAATCAGTAATTCTCAGCTCAGAAGGGCATAGGCTGTCCACTTCTGCCAAAATAGTGTAGACTACAAACCTTCCTAATGTGAAATAATGGCTTTGGAGCACAAGTGCTTAAACAAGAATAATGACACTTAGAATAACAGGCACAATAAGACTTCAACAGCAATTACCAGCTCAGAAGAATGGAGGTTACCTTCTTCTCCCACAAGAGTGTAGACCATGAAGCTTCTTAATGTAAAATAACCAGTTTGAAGCTCAAGTGCTTAAACCAGAACTACAACACTTAGATTAGCAGATAAAATAAGCCTTCAATCAGCAATTCCCAGCTCAGAAGGGCATAGGCTATCCTCTTCTGCCACAGTAGCGTAGAGCACAAACCTTCCTAATGTGAAATAACTGCTTGGAGCCCAAGTGCTTAAACAAGAACAACACTTAGAATAACAGATACAATAAGCCTTCACCAGCAATTCCCATCTAAGAAGGATGGAGGCTACCCTCTTCTCCCACAAAAGTGTAGATCACAAACCTTCTTAATGTAAAATAACTGGTTTGAAACCCAAGCACTTAAACCAGAACTAAAATACTTTTTGAATAACAGACACAATAATCCTTCAGCCAGCAGTTCCCAACTCAGTAGGGTGTAAGCTACCTCTCCTGCCACAATAGTGTCGACCACAATCCTTCCTTATGTACAACTAGTTTGGAGCCCAGGTGCTTAAATCAGAACTAAGAGCTTTGGAATAACAATTCAAATGCAATCAGGTTATTAACAAACAGTAATAAATGCAGCAGATTAAATGCAGTTGAACACTTTAAGAACACATTACAGTAAAAGCAGCTGAATAAAGTGTATTTTTACTAAATGGGAATGTAAAACAGAAGATAATTCAAGTTTAAAAGACTAAGGGGTGGGGGTGGGCCTTCCCAGTTGATCTGTCAGTTCTCAGTAGAATGAACTGATGAGATGAGACTAGAAGGAGTGCCCAAAATCAGATTTACAGTAGGGGTGAGCAACTCAAAAGCCACCAAGTTTAAAAGCATGACAGCAGCAGGAACAGGATGGGTGGGAAAAAATAAATGCAGATAGAGATTAACAATAGTCAGGCAGAGAACAGCAAATCAAACAAGTACTCCAGCTAAATAAAGATAACACTAAATATTTGTAGATAAATGAGGAATGCTATTTCTTAGCTCCTCCCACTAATTAGCTGGATGATCTTCGCTGTCTGCAAAATAAATCTTTTCTGACTGACCCTAGCCAAGACCTCTTATAACTCCAAAAAGTACAAAAAAACTTAAAACAAAACAAAATGCAATATAAGAAAAAAATAAAAAAAAATAGAAGTAACCAACTTTAACGTATAACTCCAATCCAAAATCAAATGCAGGCAGAGATCATCAATAGTCGGGCAGAGAACAGCAAGTCAAACAAGCACTTATTATTTCTCTGACCTAAACACCGACAACAAAGATCTCTGGATGACTAATTCACTGATGATAGTAAGCTGGGAGTAATTGTTAAATCAACCATTGATACTAATACCCTTCATAAGTAATGGACACAAATTAACTTCTGGTGTACAGAAAAACAGCTAAAAAATGGTAAGAAATAAGGTATTTTCTCCTTTAAAAAACAATAAATTCCTGCCATTTACCGTATTAATGACACCCCACTTTCAAGTGAGTATGTGATCAGGGACTTTGGGACCTGGGTCGATGGCTCCCTTTAATTTGATCACTATGTAGCAACTGTAGTCAAAAAATCCTTCTTTGTCTCAGAATAATTACTTAAAAAGGACATCTCATCTAAAACCAGAGAAGGTATTGTTTCCCCTGTGCTCCTCTCTGGTTAGACCTATTATAGAATATAACAGACCCTTTTAGTATGTATCTGACTAGACACATAAAAAACTCAAAAAATACAAAAGTTCCTAATAAAAAGGATCTTAGGCCTCAAGAATCTTAGTTATCAGGAAAGGCTGGAATCACTGTCCCTATGCACCATATTGTATAGGCTCTTGAAGGGGGGAGACCTGTGCCTTGGTTCCTGTGTCCTCAGGGACCCTTTTGTCCAAAACTTACTTTTTCTCAAGATATCAAGTGGTGTAGCCAACAATATGACAAGAGATATCAGTTTACATCAAGTAATAAACAAAACTAAGTGAAGAGATAGATAGGTTCATTACCCAGAACATCCTCTTTTTTCTGGAATAGACTCCCTTTCCATGCAAAGCAATGTGACTCTATGTTGACTTTCAAACATAGATTAGATAAATGGATGGGTGCCCGAAAATACACTTTAGGATTTACAGGCCTTGCCCTCCTTGAAAAGTGTGGTAGAGCCAGGGGGTGGTTATTGCCAAGGCACACATGGCCTCTTGTTGAATAGACTTGTATTTACTATGATTTTACGAAGAGCTAGAAAGGAATGAAACAGAATGTCTTATTTGTCTGGTGAGGCACAGCAAGTGGACAGTTTCACTTATTCCCTTTATAAAAAGAAGTAATATCACTGTATTTGTGGCAAATATAATTTGACCATATATCTTGCTGTGAGCACTAAGACATACAGTGTGCCTACCACAGAAGAGCTGACCGCTGTGCTTAATGGTGGAACTGTATTTTCTAGTACAGTGTTAGTATATACTTATCAAGTTATTACTTGATGACAGTTCTAAAAAAATATGTGATGATTAATACACATAGAGGATTGTTTGTGTATAATAGATTATCATTCTTTGTTAGTTCAGCACCATCAAAGAATACTAGAAAAGTTGTTCAGGATTTTGGGAGCAGCTATGCACTTTAATAATTTGCTGATTTCTGGAAAAAACTAAGTATCCAAGTAAGTTAAAACATGCTGCAAAAAGTGCAAGACTTTGGATAGTAAGTAAACAAAATGTGAATTCAGGTAGTCAAAGTGATCACCTGGAACACCCTTAAGCAGATGAAGTCAAGGCCATTCATAAGGCACTCCTGGTCACTTGTGTAAAACAGTTGCAGGAGTTCCTTAGTTTGATTAATTTGGAACAATCATGCCTAACTACAGCACAGTGTCAGTGCTGTTGTATACGTTGCTACAATTAGAATGTGTCATAGCAAAGGAATTAACCAGCAAAATGCTTTCAGAAAATGTTAAAAGAAATGCTAAGTCATGGTGAAGTGTTGGCACATCACGATCAAGAGTTACCAGTATTGTTCAGATAGACATTTGACAGAGAGTCAAAGAACACTTAAGACTAGTTGTTTCCACCCATCTGGCACCCCTTAAAAAAAAGAAAAAAGAAAAAAGAAAGCTCTTCTCGAGACCTGAACAGCCAAAAATGCTCTATTCTTCTTTTAATCGGTTGCAACTGCTTGCTACAGTTTATACCACACACAGAATGCTACATTGCTGGGGTTTTTTCAGACACCTTTATTGAATTACTATTTGTGACATAGGCAAATTTACATTCATATAAAAGTAATCAAACTATATTAACATAACGTAAATGCAATACTAACATTTATTTCTAAATGATGGTATGCACTGGAGAGCACTTGTGATTGGCCAATCACAACCTCCTAACACTTTGCACTCAGAGAAGCTGCCCCCTTCACCCCACCTTGGCTAAATGTGTGCCTTCAGGGAATGAAAGACTAATTGCATATGTATCAGGAGCTCTTTTCTTCTGATAGAATGTATTTCCAGTCCCAAAATGAAGTGCTTACATTAATTTATGGTGTAAAAATCTTTCATCTGTAATTTTAGGATAGATAATTCAGTTTGTTTATAGACCACAAATGTTTGCTAATACTATACAGTGAATACAAGATGTTATCTATTTTTATCTCAAATTGTATGGTGAGCATAAGAGTTTACCTATTATGTCTTCATATGAGGTGGACGATAACACTATCAGCCTTTGACCATCGAGCTGAACATAAAAGAGTTCTTAAGAGTCACAGTAATGCATATGGACTGTTAAAATTCTATCTGAAATTTCAGCTAAGGCTGCAGAATCCTGGACTATATAATATTCCTCGATTGAGGAACACTTATGGGATATTCCTGTTAAAACTGGATTGATAATGAGTGGAACTAGGAATCTCCAAGAATGTTTAGGTTTGGCATTAGGGATTGGCCTGAATTCATAAGAATGTGAACATGTTCTGGAAAAAGAAACTTGAATCTTCAGATGAAAAAAAAGTTATATCCAATGGGAGATTCAGGTAAGTATTCCATGTAACAGAGAAGAGCTGCAGTGAAAGAACTCCGCAGAGGTCACCCTGTTGTTAAAAATGAAAGCAGTATCTTGAAAACGTGTTCATTTGACAGAGTTAGAAGAAGAAATTGAAACTGTATTCAAAGAATGTATGCCAGATGGAAAAGAAAATGCATAGGCATGCAATATTACACCCTTGGGAATTTCCATATGGATGTTGGAGAAGAAAACATACTGATTTCAAAGGCTTGTTTATGAATACTGTATTTATATTCATATTGATTGCATATTCAAAATAGCTACAAGCATTTTGTGTCAAGATGTGCATTTCTGCTTATTCAATCGTGTTGTCAGAAATTGCTAATGAAGTCAGGATACACCACTACTTATAGCAATACAGCAAACTTATTATAGTACAAAGTGGTAGCACAACAAGAATAATATCAACAGCTTTGCTCATCACTAATACATCAACTGGCAAAATCATGCAATGCATTATGGGATACAATACTTCTAAAAATAATAATGCTATACATTCTTTTTTTAAAGTGGCAGTGCTATCACACATATTCACAGGATATACAGGTACATTGCATATATACTTTACTTATCATCACAGCTACTTCACACAGAGTGAGAAACCTCCCTCTGAAACTATGAAGTACTGGTGTGAACACAACTAAAACACATATTCAGTATTGTAGAATGACACTGACTATTCACGTACTTTAAACTTTTATGCATGCAGTAATGACTATTATTTATGAAATGGCAACAACTGAAATAGATATTACTATTATCAGAAATACTTTTTATAGAGAAAAAAACATCACTTATCTTTTTTTATATTATTCAATTGTAGTATCTATATTTGGTTGGTGTTTTTACTTTTCTTTCATTGAGGGTCATATGAATGAAATTGGAACATGTAGAAGGCAAATAGTCACACAAACTAATTTTTCTTAACAGAATTTTGTCTAGAGTCACTTTGTAGAACAGTATAGATGGAATTAGGCACAATCACACTAAGTTTAACAACATATATACTGTCTTCACTTATTTTGGCTTTAGAACTTCTACCCTTACTTTGAATTCTGAGTTGGGTTAATGCTTTTGAGGATACAGGAATACATTAACTAGTTGTGGACCTGGTTACCTTTGACTCAAACATGTAGGATTGACTCTCAGGAACTCTGCATTCAGCTTGAGGCTCATCTGGAATTATTAGTATGTACTTCCACTTCTGTGTGCACTGCTTCTAACATCAAATCATGAGTCTCTTTAACTGGAATAAACACTAATATGTCATCCAAGAAAATAACAGCATGTTTGTCCCCTTTTAACAAATCACTCATTTTGAGTTAAAATATTTACAGTGCTGAGGTTATACCAAATAGCAGCTTCTTGAAACAGAACTTTCCCATTGGATTAATGAAGGTTACTAGCTCTTGACTATTTTCTTCTAGGGTATTTGGCATCTAATATGCAAAACACTTTAGCAGTGAACTGTTTCGTTGCCACGTCTTTTAGTGTAGCATAAACCTTTCTTGCATGGCTATGGCATTATGCTTTCATGTTAGCACAAATTTGAACACTGTGCTTCTTTTTTTGTATACTTGGGCTGTTGTTGCACACCATTCAGTCAATATAGTTGCTCTTTCTATCATACCAATTTTACATTTTTTGACCTCTGCCTCTACTTTTGATAGCATACAGAACAGCACACCTCTGGGTAAGGCCAAGGCATGTTGGACAGCATTTGGCTTAATTTTATTTTTTTTTTTCTAGTGATTTACAGTTACATAGACCAACGTCACCAAACACACCTACACTGATTTCATTTACTCTGTGTTGCATGTCTTGTGTATTCAAATAAGACATGGAGGCTGGGTATGCATTCAAGTCATTTATTATGCATACACACATCAAGAGCTGTAACTTGTACATATACTTTTTACTTCATATGCTTACTGACTGAAGTGTTACTTTTAACACACACATATGTGCATCTCCATTCAAACTTATATTCACTGACTGACTACATAAAATGGCATTGATCTCGCTCGTGCTCAATAACTTATATGCACGTGCTGTCTAGCTACACTGATCTACATCCTCCCTCTTTAACTTTGTTTGACATTGCAAAATACAAGAACAAAGCATACTTAAGAGCTAGACATTATTTCAACTGATTCATAACAATTCATAACTGATTTCAAGTCCAGGTTGCTGTGAATTTAGGATTGGGTTTGCAAATTCTACATCTAGTTACATAAAAACTCTGACTGGGTTTAGCAACAGGGACAGTCTCTAGAGATTCATTCAGTACTGGAACATCTGGGTTAACATCAGAGTTGTTTGAAGAAAGTACACTGTCCTTTTGAATTCAAACAGTTGACAAGTCATTCTGGAAATAAGAGTCACTGGCACAGGCAATCTGCTGGGGCACTGGTTCTTAGACAGGTAACACATGTCTATGATTCCTTCTGTAACCCTTCCTTCTGATTGTATGATGTAAGGTCTCGGTTCCTCACAAATGTCCTTCATGATTCCTACATGATCATAATCTATGGATATGTGTATTCTCACAACATCTGTTTACAACAATGGTTGAAGGGATTTACTGGTTTTATCATAGTATAAATTTGTGTGCTTGGTACTAACAATTGTTTACTGATCGGAAGAGTTGTTTGTGTCTATCTGGACATCAATCTTTGAGCAGGTGAACCAAGCAAGTTGTCTTGAGGAATTTTTCTGAGATTGAGTAAGTTAAGGAAAACATCGCTACCATCTCTTTTCAATTTCTCCAACAAGTGCTTTGCACTACGAACTGCACATTCAGCTAAACCACTGGCTTGTGGATACTCAGGACTACTGGTAATATGAACAAAGTCCCAAGACTCAGCAAGTTTTTGAACTGCTGACTAGTAAACTGTGCACCATTGCCAGACATGACTTTGTGCGGACTACCATGGACAGAAAAATGTCTCTTCAATTTTTTAATGACTGTGCTGGATGTCAAGTTAGGAAGTAGGCCAATTTCAAACCAAGTTGAGTAAGAGTCTACTAACACCAAGTAATGTTGACCATTCCATTCAAAAATATCTACAGCAACCGTTGATGATGGTAATTCAGTAATTTGGTGTAGCTGAAGTGGTTCTTTTTGTTGATGCAGTTTAGTGCTGTTGCAAAATGAACATGCTAGAGTTTCCTTTTCTGTATCTTTGGACATAGAAGGCCAAAATACAATGCCTCTTGCCCTTCTTTTTGGTTGAGTACATACCTGGGTGACCACGATGAAAAATTTTGATATATTCCTGTTGTAATGCTTTAGGAATTACCACTTTTGGACCTTTCATGATGAGTCCATCTTCCATCATGAGCTCATCTCTGTAAGGAATATACTGCTGAATGTTAAGTGGTAAACTAAATGAAGGATATTTGTAAGTTGGCCATCCTTGACTGATAACGTTTTTCAGCTTCTGGAGAGCTGGGTCTGAAGCTGTGTGATTCTTTGGTTCATCAAGCCGTGATGATGAAAAATTTCTGACTCCCATGACTTCAAAGTCTGCTGTTCATTTTCATGCTAGTCTGTCATTTGTCTGGGTGCCCGTGACAAAGCATTAGCAAAGTACAAGTATTTATCTTTTTTGTAAACAATATTGAAATTGCACTTTTAAAATTTTAACATCATGCATTGCAATTCAGCTGGGACTGTATGTATTGGCTTTTTCAAAATTTTCACTATTTGTATAGGTCTACTATAAATATAATCGTGACCTTCGAGCATGCAAACACTACTGACAAAAGTTCTTTTTCTACTGGTGCATAATGCATCTCTGTTTGAGTTAAAGTTCTTGGCACATAAGCAATGGGTATGCCTTCTTGAAGACATGCTGCACCAAGGCCATACCTTGAAGCATCACAAGAAAGAGTTACACATTTGTGAATATCATAATATCTCAGTGTGGGTGGACTGGCAATTTTCTTCTTTAGACTATCAAATGCTCTTTGGTGTTGTTCCAACCAGGACCAGTTTACATTTTTGTGAATTAGCTCACGTAATGGTGCAGAAAGCTCACTCAAGTCTGGGATTAACTTTTTTCCTGAATAGTTGACCATACCTGGAAAACATTGTAAAGATGTCACATTCTCTGGGACTGGCATTTCAACAAGTGCTGTTTGCTTAAACGGATCTGGTTGTAAGCCAGAACTGGTAAACAAATGTCCCACGTAAGTAACTTTTTTCAATTTGAACTTACATATCTCAGGATTCAGTTTAAGACTTACTTCATGTGCATGGTCTAGAACTTTCCTGAGATTTCTGTTGTCTTCGTCTTCACCACTGCCCCCAACAATAATGTCATCTACTATAATAGCACATGGATAACCAGAAAAAATTTGTTCCATAGCACAGTGAAATTACTCACTGGCAGAATTAATTCCAAATGGCATTCTTAAAAATCTGTATCTACCAAATGGTGTACTGAATGTGGTTAACAATGAAGATTTGCGATCCAGTGAAATTTTCCAAAAGGAGCTTTTTGCATCTAAGACTGAAAACACAGTGGAATTTGGCATGACAGCGACTAACTCTTCTACTCTACACATTGGATCATAAGAACACTTACGGGCTTTGTTTAAATCTTGTGGATCAATACACATTAGAATATCATCTGAGCTTTTCTTATGAGCTACAACCATGGAGAATACCCATTCAGTCAGTTCTTCTACTGGAGTAAGGACACCTAAATTCACCATTTTGTCTAGTTTTGCTGTTACTTTACTCTACTTTGCTACTAGAATCTTTTGTACTAGTCTGACAACTGGGCTTACTTCATGGTTTAATTTCATGGAATATGTGATTGGAAGTTTACCAAGCTTGTCTTTGAAAATATCAGCATACTCACTAAAATATTCTCAGTAAAAGTATCCTTGTTATTCAGACTTATATGGTGGACCTCTTTATTAAATGAACTCCGTCCCATTCGCAGACTGTCTTTGAGGCCTAACAGTGACTGCACGTATCTTTTGACTATGTAAAACTGCAAATCATAGCTGTTTCCAGCAGAATGGCATGAAAGAACTAATGCGCCATCAGTTTGAATCTCTTCACCATCATAAACAACTAGTTCTGCCCACTTTGCTGAATCAATTTTCTCACCAGCTTCTACTTTAGCAAACATTTGTGCTGCTATAACACTGCACTTAGATCCAATGTCTACTTTAAGCTCTGTAAGTTTCCCATTAATTTGTACAGTACAAAATATTTCGCTCTTTGCTGACAACTGATAATCTACTGTATTAACTGTTTCATTGATCATAGAGACATTTCAAACATCTCGAAAATTATTTTGAACACTTTGAATGCTATGCCACACGTTTGGAGACTGAAAATCATTTGAAACGAATTTAAGTAACTTCGAATAACCACTGACCTGTTTGCAAGATCACTCCTGGATATTACTGTACTTCTAACTACATGCCTCATGGTTTGCGAGCTGTTTCAACTTCGGCTACCATTCTCATACCATGTCACATGTCTCATGTATTCAAATCAGACACTGAGGCTGGGTATGCATTCAAGTCATTTATTACACATACACACATCAGGAGCTGTAACTTGTACATATACTTCATACTTCATATGCTTACTGACTGACTGGTTACTTCTAACACACTCACATGTGCATCTCCATTCAAGCTTACATTCACACTGACCGACTGTACAAAATGGCACTGATCTCACACATGCTCAGTAACTTATATACAAGTGCTGTCTAGCTACAGTGGCTGACTGGGTTCAATATACACACTGATCTACACTCTGGCAGTCAGCCCATCTCACATGCCATAGCTATGCTGAGAAGATTATTCTATATGAACCATACAGCCCATAAAACCAGAGATAAATCTTATGCCACTTCCACTGAGACATGGCTAGAAATTTACCAGCGCACTCCCTTTCCTTCAAGGATACATATTTCTCTCTCTTTCTCTCTCTCTCTCTTTCTGCTTCATGCAACTCTGAATGATTTGAGATATTTCTGTAAGTAGTAGGCGATACCACAGTAACATTGGCCACTGTATTAATCCTGAAATTCATGGCAGTTCCATGATTAGGGAAGTTTTACTTGACAGTCTGATTCAGTATTAGGCACTTTAGTTACTGAGCCCAGAACAAATTCTTTCTGATCATTATTTTTGGTTGTATTCTCTGAAACCACTTCTTTAATCAGCTTTGTCGTACAAACAATAACAAATGCTCCAGCCTTCAAAGTCTTGAATGCCTTCTGCCATGCGAAGCACACTGTTCTGACTCAGCATGGTAACGGTTACACCTTGTACATTTGTCAAGCTTACTGTCACTCTGCTTCTCATGCACTCATTTACTTTGACCCTGATACTAATTCTAAAAGTGGCCAATAGTATATTTCTTTTTAAACGTAACACTTTCTCTGCATCTTACCTCGCATACATTATTTGCCACATTTAAGCTGGCATTTTGCTTCTTTACTAGTTCTGTCTCCCTGGTGATTTGTATCACTTTTTCCAAAGTTAATTTCACTTTTAATTGAAACTTTAGAGGCACTTCAACATCAGTTATCCCAGTTATACTTCTCTTTCTAATCTGTTCATCTCTCACTTCATTAAACCCACATTTTTCAGCAAGTTCATACAAGCACTTAACAAAATCCTCAGCGCTTTCACCATTAGTCTGTACTCATCTATGGAAGCAGGGACTTTTGTGTATAATATTTCTTTTTGGTACACAATGTTCATTGATCTTATTAATTACTGACTCATATGTAACATTCTGAGAATGAAAATGAACTCCACTTCCCTGCCCATGGTGTATAACAATGTGCTTACCTGGATTACTTCTGTTTCTTTGTCCACATAGGCCGCTTTTATAAAACATGCAAACCTCCGTCCGCATGCTAGCAAAGCAAATCACTTTGGAAAGTCAAATGGCTTTGGTGGGTTCAACTTTGTCATATCACATGAAAGTTCAGTTTCCTAGACTAAACATTTTAAAATCAGTAAAATGATTGATTCTTAGTAAAAACAGTTTACTCTGTCCTCAGTGGATACTATCTGACTTGTTGGTATGGTTTATCTGACAGGAATGGCATTTTTGTTTTTATTTTCTGCTTCTGACATCGTGTCATGATGTGTACTTCTGCTTAGACAGTCATGTTTGTAGAATGTGTTAATAATATCAGGAGACACCAGCATTTATAGCAGAACACCAAATGGAAGTACAGAAAGAATGATGTCATCACCTTCACTCTTCACCAATACACCATCAAACAGCAAAATTGTGCAATGCCTTGTGGGATACGTTACTTCTTAAAACAGCAATGCTATACACTCTTTTAAAATTGGAAATGTAATGCATATTCATATTAAGTCACATACCACCTATAGATTACTTATCATATTTTGTGCAACAGAAACCATGTCTCAAGCTACCAGTAGCTCTCTATTTTTACTATATCTATTTACAGCTTACATGAGCATATAATTACTGACAGAATCCAGCTTATGTTATAAGAGATTTGTTATGTCATTAACCAAAATGGATCACATAAATTCTACCAGCATACCGTGGGATCCATCAGCTGATGATTAAGCTGAAGGACTCCTATAAACCTCATGTTAAATGAAATTATACCATTGTGGAAATTGAGGTTAAAATGTTGCTTTATCTCTTACTATAATGAACAACTCAGAGCTGTACTACAGGAAAATCACCTGCAGATTTATTTCTGAACTAGATGTATTAGAACCTAACTAGACATGATGAAACGGAGTTTTAGTGAAACTGAAACAGACACAACTGAAAAAAGATTCCAGCATGAACAACGTGCTAAAGACAGGGCACTCAAGGAAAAAGATTCATTGCATTTCTTGGTTATAACTAGGAGAGGTCCTAAGTGGATTCCAGGAACTGCTATGGAAAAATATTTTTCTTTTATATCAGGTTAAAGGAAAGTACAGTTGTGTACACTTACCATAAATGTAGATGTTCGAGTGTATTCACTGTTGCAGTCATTACATTTGGGTTATCCCACTGGCAGGTTGCCCTCAGTCGGCCTGAATTCCCAAGTCTTGGGTCCTGCGTCAGTTGCTGTCGCCTTTTCCCTGACGTCAGGTCGTCAGGGGTGTAAAAGATGCAGCCGACGCCATTTTATTTAGTTTTTCTTGCCCCAGATGTCAGGTGCCCCCAAAAGGGTAGGCTAAAAATAGGTAAATAAAACATACATGCACCAAAATACGTTTTACTTTCATCTATAAGCAAATACACCATCTAGGTTGAATAGATTAGAGAAGTAAAGATAAGTTCCAGCAAAAATAAGGGGGATGGCGGGTGGGAAACCTGGACTGCAACAGTGAATACACTCGAACATCTACATTTATGGTAAGTGTACACAACTGAACTATGTTCTTCGTGTTTCACTGTTGTAGTCATTACATTTGGGTTGAGTCCCAAAGCTATGGTTAGGGGGCTGGAGCTAAACAGCATTAGGAGCGGCTATGAGGCCATGCAGAACTGCAGTGGCAAAGCCTGCCCTGGATTTAGAGTAAAGAGGCAGATTGTAATGTTTTGTAAAGGTATGCACTGAACTCCAAGTAGCAGCCTCCAAAATGTCTTTGGTTGGTACTCCCCTTAGAAAGGCTGCAGAAGTGGCTGCAGCTCTGGTTGAATGTGGCCTAATGCCCTTAGGCACTGGTTTGCCATGTTGTGAGTAGCAGAAACGAATCCAGTGACCTATCCACTTTGAAATAGTCTGCTTGGAGATAGCCTTTCCTTGTGATGCTGTGGCATATGCCACTAGTAATTGCTCTGTCTTTCTGAAAACTTTAATTTTGTCCAAGTAGAATCTAAGTTGTCTGTGTACATCCAAAGAATGCAGAATTTTCTCCCCCTTGTTCTGTGGATTTGGATAAAAAGTTGGCAAATTAATTGTTTGGTTAAGGGCTACATTGGATACCACCTTAGGCATAAATGTGGGGTTTGTTCTCAGAGAGACCCTATCTGGATAGAAAATGATAAAGGGTTCCACAGCCATGAGAGCCTGTAGCTCTGAAACTCATCTTGCAGAAGTTATTACTAGGAGCAGAGCTGTTTTCCAAGATAAGAACTTTATGTTCGCAGTAGCAGCTGGCTCTAAAGGAGGTAGGGTGAGTTTTTCCAAGACATAATTGAGGTCCCATGCAGGTGTTGGCATTCTCCTTGGAGGCCTTAAGTTTTTGGCTCCTCTGAGGTACTGCCTTAATAAAGGATGAGAAAAGAGTGGTGGCTCTGTATTGTAATGAGCCAAAATGGAAGAGGCATGGATTTTAATTGCTGAAAAAGATAGGCCTTTGTCCAGCATCTCAGTTAAATATTGCAAAATCTGAGGAATATTTGGGACAGCTGTATCAGTTCCTTGAGCTTGGTTCCAAGCGCAAAATCTCTTCCATTTCCCAGCATAGGATTTTCTAGTACTAGGCCTTCTGGCTTCTAAAATGACATCCATCACAGCTTTACTGAGAGGTGTGGTTTGTATGGCTACATTATCCACCATGCTGCCAGGTTTAGGGTCCTGAGTTGGCTGTGCAGAATCTGATTGTTTTGTTGGGTCAGTAGATGAGGTATTTGAGGTAAGGTCCAGGCTGGGCATTGGGACAAGGTCCTTAAGATCGGATACCAGTACTGGCATGGCCAATCTGGGGCAATCAGAATCATTTTTGGTTTCTCCTGCCTGACCTTTAGGAGTACTTTGGGGAGGAGAAGCAGGAGGGGGATGGGAACCCCTGATCAAGGTAATTAAGTCTTCGGCCATTTTGAGCATCTGTTTTTTGGGCATGGAGGCCTGTTCTTGTGGCTGATGAACTTGTTTCTTTGCCTTTAAAGGTGGTTTAGCCTTTGAAGTTGGTTTAATATATAATTGTTTGGGTCTGAATACACCCTCAGAAGCTGATGCCTGCTCAGCGGCTCCGGACCCATCTGAGGAAATAATCTCCGAGGCTCCAATACTTTGAGTTTTCAGTGGCCTGGCCAACTCCACGTGGGAGTCGGTAGCGGCCTGCGACTCCAAAGTAGCAGGCATCAGGGGCTGCAAAAGTGCCTCACTGAGGACCGGCGAACCGGTGACTTGCTTAGGAGAAGCTTTGTCGTCGGTTTTGGACCTCGGTTGCCTGTCTTTTTCTTTTCGTTTTTTGTGAACTCCGGTAGTCAGATGGCCATCCAACGACATTGTTTAATTAAATCTTCGCCCAAAATAGCTTAATGCAAAATTGTACCGACACTTAATAGTGCATTGGTTAAATCTAGCACAAAACCGACAACTAGCAATGTCGTGGTCAGGGCCTAGGCAAGGAATACAAGAAGAATGAAAGTCCTTATGAAGTATTTGCTTCCCACAAGAAATACAATTATTAACTTTTTCTGACATCGGTCTGGAGCAAGAAAAAAGTTTCACCAATGGGGTACTTAGCTTTTAATGAAGACTTAGGATCTGAAACTCGAACATGAAAATCTCAGGAGTCGGCCGACCGGCACTTGCAAACTGCTTCTGCTTCGGGCACCGTGCAGCAAGAAAGACTGGATAAAATGGCGTCAGCTGCATCTTTTATACCCCTGACGACCTGACGTCAGGGAAGAGGCGACAGCAACCGAAGCAGGACCCAAGACTTTGGAATTCAGGCCGACTGAGGGCAACCTGCCAGCAGGATAACCCAAATGTAATGACTGCAACAGTGAAACACGAAGAACATCTGAGTGACCATCTGAGACCTAGATTCTTTATAGCTATAGACACTGATACTCCTATGAAAGAGAATTCATTTACAAGTATATCTGACAGTAACAGGGATGGTACTGGTATGTCCAGTGTAAAAATGAGTCAGTTTCTACTCCTTAATATATTTTTGTCTCTCATATGTGGAAAATGTATCAGTTTCTAGTAGTTACTTATTTCCAGACTCATATATCCATGTGCTGATAATCAAAAAAGTGAAGACTCCTTGCATAAACCTAAGATAACACAAAGGGTTCAAAAATCTCCTCAGTATCTAACCTATTGACTCATCTCATGACTGTTGAGAGTTGTGCAGAACCTACACATGGACTGGCTGGGTAGTGTTGTGCTAAACTTGACATCATCATCTAGTGGGCATAATCAATAAAATTCCATGCCACCACCCCCGATCAAGTATTTTAGCATGTTTAATCTAAGGGGGGGGGGGTGTAGTCTGTAGCAGATGTGCAGTATCATAAAAGTGAGCCCATGCACAAAAAGGTAATGTGGATGAGTGATGAATAGATACGTTCAGTCTACATTTAATAATAAAATGGTTTTAAACTGTATATTTAGACTCCAAGTATATTTTTTCAGAATATACAGTTTTGTTCTCCCTTCAGTAGCATGAATTTGTTTTATTTTTGAAAGGATAAGCCCTGCACTATTGCTTAGAGTCACTGTAAAGAGAGAGAAACATTATGCATTCTGTCTAAGTGTTAAAATGTTGCTTTTAAACTTGGGCAGAGCAGCAGTGTAGTGGTTAACACTGCTGCTTCTCAGCGCTTCTTTTTCTGGTTCATTTCCCAGCTAGGGTATCTTCTGCGTAATCTGCATATCTTCCCTGTGTTGGCATGAGCTTTCACCAGGGACACTGATTCCCCCCATCCCAAAGACATATAAGCAGATGATCTGGCAATACTTTAAATTACCCATAACTGTGGATATAGGGGGAACGCATACATGTGTCTGCAATGGGCTGCCATCCTCTGCAGGACTGATTATCTGCCTTTGTCTGCTGATTGCCAGAAGAGGCTGCAGCTCCCCTATGACCTAAACAAGGTAAAACATGTATTAGAAAATGAAGTAATGAGGGAATGTTTTTAAACAAAACAAAATTATTCTTTCAAAAATAGATTAATAAATTTGGTTACTCATTATACTATGCCGTTCTCATTTCTTATGAGATGACACGTTTATTATACCTTTGCTAGCTTACAGTATTTGAATAAAGAAAAAACTAGCTGCTTGTTCTTTAGGCACTGAACCATAAAATTTGTTCTGCCTGGAGCAATTCTGCTAGAGCTGATTTACATGCTTTGTGGCAGCTCTCTGATCATGCCTGGGGAAATTTTCTCTTTTAAGCATAGGCTTTCATGGCAGAGTCTATTTCCATCCTTAAAGCTCCACTTCTCCTGTGAGAAGCATGACCATAGACCATCCCCAGTTGTACAGCTTGCATTTTTGGTTACTTTTCTAGTAACTGGTTAAAAAAAAAATAATAAAAGAGCATAAGAGTTTAAGAATGCCTGCAGTATATCCTGTCATCTCATGCCTTTCTTTTCTTTTATTCACTATACCAATTTTTCTTTTATGTATGTGTGTGTGTGTGTGTGTGTGTGTGTGTGTGTGTGTGTGTGTGTGTGTGTGTGTGTGTGTGTGTGTGTATATATGTTTGTGTGTGTGTGTGTATTTGTGTGTGTGTATTTGTTGCAGGGTACTTGTTGACGACCACAGGGTAAACTTTATTGATATTTGTTTTCCTACTGTCATATTTGTGTAGCTACCAGTAACTTTGCAATCTTCACAACTCACCTCTGTGACATACCTCCTACAGCTACAGAGTGGTCATATAAATATGGGGTGCTGCAGCACACCTATAATACAGCAGTGGAAAAATCTGATCGTCCTGTTTTAAATTTGTGTGGAAACATATTTCTTTATTTATTTATATATTGTTAAACAAGAAACATATATAAATGAAAACAAACCATATTGGCATAATTTGCTAACATTATACATCACTTATAATCTTCTATACAGTGGTTGTCAGTCAGTCAATCATTACATAGTTGATTCAATTCCTGCTTTTCATTAAACCTCATTCCTCCTCCAAAATATTATTCTGCATGTGTTTTCCCACAATTCCCATTTTTCTATGTAATTTGCTCCTATCCTTTCCTGAAGATCTCACTTCGGGTTCTTTTATCTCTGATAAAATATTCACTACTTCCAGTATGGTCAGTTTAGATTTTGATTTCCATTTTCTAGTAATTGCTTTTTTTTTTTTTTTTTTTTGGCAGCCACCATAATTAAACTCAGCAAGGCCTTATGACTAGGCAATTCCAATTTTATATCACAGCTAAAAAATAATTTCTTTAGTTATACCAATTTGCTTACCCAGTATTTCTGACAAAGTAGTCTGCAGGCAATTTTTAAGTCTGCCAGCTCATTGCACTCCCATAAAATATGTTTCCAGTTACCTATTTCTTCCCCATCACATCCCCAAAATGTGCAGTCTGCCTGAGGAAAAAAAATCTTTGGAGTCTGTTTGTAGCATAAAATACCCATAGAAATGCTTGCAAGCAAAGATCCTAAATCTTCCAAATGTTGTTGCATATTTGGGAGCCATACATACTTTATATGCTCCCAATTTTTCTTTGTGAATTGATTATCCAGTCTCTATTCCCAGTCCTTTCTAACCTCATCTGATTGATTCGTATAGTTATCATGCAATATTTTATATGCCCTACTAATTATTTTTTTAACAGCAGCTTATGTTATAAATTCTACTAAAAACTCTAATAGTGCTGGTCTTTCACTTAGGATCCCCCTATTCATTTCTCTTTGCCTATACTCTGATATCAGTTTTTGATAGGGAAGGTAATCTCTAGCTTCCAGTCCAAATGAATTATTGGCCTCTTCCCATTCTATTACCTTTCCCTCTTTAATTATTTGCACCCAATACATTGGTTCCTTTGCCAGTTTTCTCTAGTAAATTCCAGCCCCCTCTTACTTATTCTCAGTACCCTCAGTTGCAGTCATCCCTGTTGGCAGGATCTCCTTTCTCCAAGTTGGCAGAAAGGTTAAGATATTTATTTACATTACAGGCACAAGGTGGAAAGTTTGATTTTAACATGGTATAATTGGCTAGGCTTAAAATGGCCCACAAGAGCAGTTAGCCGAACCATTCCCATGTTGGCTTAGCTCTTAGAATATTTTCTGCAACTTTACAAATATAATACTCTGCACGGTTATTGTTATTCTCCTTAAGGATCTGCATCCAAAATCCCAGTCTCTCCTTACTTCTTGAGCTTCCCCCTGTTTCAACATCATCCCTTTCCATTTTAAATTATAGCTTTCTACTTGTGCTATACATAGGAGCCTTAACTGTGAGCTCTGACATACTTCTAAAAATCAAGTAATCCCAAACCACCTTGTTCTATTGGAAGGATCAGCTTATTGAATCTGACTCGTGCCCTCTTCCCCCTCCCAAATAACATCTTTCAACTCTTTATTAATTGCCTTCCACAATGTCTCCTCTGGTTGATAAAAATATGCCTGACCTGTGTATGAAGCTAAAGGGGCTAAAAACATTTTCACTGTTTGTATCTTGCTATCCATATCCATAAAACAAAGCTTCCAGTTTCTCAGTTTCTGTAATATCTTTTGTTTAGTCTCTTCCTACATATACTTAACTGCCATAACAGAATCCTGTTTAATCTATAATCCTAAGTACTTCACTTTATCATGTTCCCATAAATTTGGGTATTGCTGAACCACATATTGCTTTATTTGTGAATGAGATCAAAAAGTAGTTTTGCAAGTTTTCACTAAGTCTGTTCTACCTTATATGTATTATTATTTTCCAAGCCTCAAAGAGGACTTAATTTACTGATTGTGTGTGTGTGTGTGTGTGTGTGTGTGTGTGTGTGTGTGTGTGTGTGTGTGTGTGTGTGTGTGTGTGTGTGCGTGTGTGCGTGTGTGCGTGTGTGTGTGTGTGTGCGTGTGTGTGTGTGTGTGTGTGTGTGTGTGTGTGTGTGTGTGTGTGTGTGTGTGTGTGTGTGTGTTCTGGGTAAGCAGCACAGTAGAAAGTGGTTTCCTATATTCAAATACAAAATGACACAAGACAGTGGAAGAAGACAATAGTTTCATTAAGTCCATCTGAATATCACAGCCAGCTCCTAAGCAGCTGCCCATTTATGACATTTTGCCATCCCTTCTCCTACCTCCACAGACTACCCTGAATCCTTTCTTCAGCTTGCATTCCTCCTACAGGCAAATCCATTTCCAAACAATGACAGACCAGGATTCATCAATGATATTCAAAAATGGTAACACAATAGCTTGCACTACATAGTTGTATGCTTCAAAGGAATGCTACACATACTACAAGCTGTCTAATTAATGAATAAAGAAGTACTTTTCTTTGGCGCCAATGCAAAAGCCTCTGCTAAGCTTTCTGGCCAGCTCCACTGATCTGAAATCACAGAAATGCTGTCTGGACATATCATCAAGTAAGCAATACATGTATTCCCTACCAATCCTTTCTGTATCTAGAAATAGACTCCTGCCTTCCATAACCCAATAGCCATTACATCACACCTTTGTTACGGGTGTATCTCCTGCTCCCAGTCCTACATGTGCTGAACTGCTTCTGTCCATGGTAATCCTCCTCATAGCCCATAAACCCATATAAATATTTGTGCCAAGACAAGTATTCACTCCCACCTGCCTTTCTGTAATAATATTTAGAATTTCTACTGGATAATCAGCACAAATCCCCCCACCCACAAAATGAATAAATATGACAGTTCTCACTATTCTCTATTTATACTGGCAAGCTTTGAAGGCAGTATGTAGATTACACTAAAACACAGTTAGATGGCCACGATGAATGAACATTGTTATGGCTTGTTGAGGGTGGTGACAGTATATATATGTCTGAGACAAATGAGTTGAAAATATATTACTGTGGCTATTTTCTTGTCAATTTCATCATGTTCACATATAAGTATACATAGAAGGTGTCTGTCATTTGAGAGGTAGGGAGGCAGGCTTTGTAAGAAAACATAAGTGCAGTTTCTTGTGCATTCTTGAATGACCGTTGATGTGGCCTGTCTAAGGGTAGTATATTTCTTTTTGAGCACCAAGCTGAAATTCATTACTGAGACTGCTACGTTTCATTTTCTTCACAATCACACATCAGAAATATGCACAGAAAGGTGCTATTTTTTTAGATGCAAACCATGTGTGAAAGTAGAGGGCAACTACATGGTCCATGTAAAACAATCACTAATGGCTTGTTAGAAGGATGATATATATGTATCTGATAGAATATTGAAGTGCTTTACTGTGGTCATTATTTCCTTTACTTTCCTCACAATAAGTCATCAAGCATTTAGAAGATGGCTGTCTTTTGTGGTGGGTGTGTGTGTGTGAAAGCATAGAGCAGTTACATGATCACTGCTGAAAGATCATTGGTATGGTATGTCAGAGGGCAGTGAGTGTGTCTGACAGCAACAGTAGCAGTAAATTAATTGAGCCACTATGTCTTTCATTCTTTACTTAATGAGACATCAGTGGCATGGAGAATTTGGTTATCGTTTTTGCGGGGTACTTTGTATGAAAGGAAAGAGAAGTTAATTGACTGATCTTGCATGATAATTGATGTAGCTTACAGGAGAGCAATGTGGCCATTATACTAATGTGACATCTTCACAGTCAAAGGTAGTATATCCTCTCAGAAAGGGAACATTCCACTGGGATATTTTGTGTACAGAAGGATACAAAACTATTGTTTGGTGTATTTTTAGAAAAACAATGATGACACAAAATATTTTGTTTTTCTGTTTATTAATTTAATATTATAATTCTACAACCTAATTAATGCAAAATTCTTTAAATATAGTTCACAACAAACATACTTTTTTAAAACGTTTTCCCACTTCGGGCAAGTATGTAATATATAAAGTTATTAATATACCTTGTTTTGTAACACAAGAAAGAAAACTACCATTCCTTTGTCTCTGGAAGTCATGTTTTCTAGCATTTTAAATATTATTATAGAAAGATGGAAAATATTACTGATAACTGCACAGGGGCTAAAAACTTCAGTGCACAGTTCTGTTACTTCTCCTTTTAAAAATATAACCTAACTACAGTTTATAACAGAAGATACAGATTTTTTTGTCCAAACATTTTCACTATAAATTTTCAAGCTGTCTCAGAGATATAATACTGTAATGATACTCTCTAGCAATAGGCATGTATAGGCAGTTGAACTTGCCAGGCTACCGAGCCATACTATACCTGGTTTCCATTAGTTGTTTTTCCACACTTTCTGATTAGGGAGGTGGAATGCAACCCATAACCAGAATTTCTCTTTATCATGTTTTCTTACCTTCATAAATAAATAAAAACATTGTAAATATTCAGTAAGATATGGCAGTATTTTCATTACTTTGTGTACAGTGAGGCCTAAACACTGTGTTCTGACAAAGGCAGTTTGCTGCCATGTAAATCAAGATAATTTGTTCATACATTGGTTCATAGGCAGGTACTAGACTATTGGCCCTAGGGCCTATACAAGCCTAGCCAAAAAGATACCCTGGCTTTCACCACCCAAGAAAATTATTTTCCTGTGCCCCTGTCGAGCAGAGCCACAGAGGTGATCCCCGGGGTTATTTCCTATTTCCCATCCAATTAATCAAGATTATAATTAAGTACTAGGCTAGCTGTCATTGTGGCCCATTGTAAGCCTAGCCAATTTCCCTTTCAAAAGTGAGAATCAAATCCTGTACATTGTGTCTCTGAGGTAAACACCTTAATCATTATGACAACCCCCAACCCCCTAATTGTTCCACTGGGGATGAACCCAAGACTTTCTGCATGTGAAGCAGACATGATAACTCAGCACTATAGTCCATTTTATTGTAAAATACAAACACAAGGAGGATGGGTGTGATATTCTTACTTGTAGACCAATATTCCTCAGTGTGTTTTGCAACCAAGTTGTTGTTGTTGTTTGTCTTTCGGCTTTTCCCGGTTAGGGGTCGCCATAGCGGAACTCCGGTCCACTAATGATTGGCAGTAGATTTTCACGAACGCCAAGGTGCCAGCTTGACGTTCAACCTTCAACGAAGGCTCACCCATTTACACGTCTTTTGAACACCCACCCAACTGTGGGGAGGACATGCAGACTCCACAAAGGAGGCACTCCCCACACTCTAGCCGAGAATCGAATGGGAGAACCTCTTGCTGTGAGGCAACAACGCTACCACTGCACCACCGTGGATATGTGTTTTGCAGGTTTGCAACCAAGAATATTATTAAAATTACCTGCATTTTCTTGTTATCTATTCCCTTGGGCAGACTGGTAAATGGCCTATTATATGTCTAGAAAATTCAGTGTTACACAAGGATTTTTGTCATTATACCTGGTTTCCAATGAGGGGCTCTACTCAAAAGACAGAATGAAACAATTGTTCAGTATATATGTGCCCTAAGTTCTCATTTTATCTGAAATAAAAAAAAAATTGTAAGTATGTTAACATTAAGGTAAAATATCTATTACTACATATTTAATGAGGTCTAAATGGCAAATACTGACAAATACATTGTGCAGCCATGGAAATCAGGACTGAAATACAGTAAAATCCTTTGAGGTAGAATGACATTGTAAAATGCCTTTTGTATCCATGTATCAGACTGGATTTTAATACTTTCTTATAAACTACCTTAGTTAAATAGAGACATGACCACTTATATACAGCTAACAAATTGAGTGTTTCTTAACACAGTCTGTCACAATACGTGGTTTCCATCTGGGGGCTATCTTACCTCTGTTCAGAAGATGATGTGAAACTAATGTCCAGAATACATGTGCAATAATTTCTGATTACACTAGAAGTCAAAAATCATAACTATTTTACCAAACAAGACATAGTTTTTGCTAGTGTATATATAAGGTGAGGCCTACATATCATGTACTGACAAATGTAGAGTGCTGCTATGCAGATCAGGAATTGCAGTGAAATCACTGGGGTAGACTGGGATTCATAAGTTTTTTAACCCAAGTATCCTATTAGAATTACCTGAGTTTTTATTATGAGTTACTTCAGTGGAACACATACCTGGTCTGTTATGTACTACTGAAAATACAGTGCTTCAGAAGACTTTTACTCTCATAGTTTGACATTATAACTTGTCTCTGCCTTAATGATATTTGACCCCTGTTCTAAAGGGCATACAATATATTTCCCAAATATGCATGCACTAAGTTTGCATTACACAAGTAGCAAAAAATCTTTACTATTTCGCCAAGCCAGGCAAAATTGTTGCTGCTATATACTGGATAAGGTAGTGTGCCTCTATGTAAATCAAGACTGAGATGCAATGAAATATCAGGTGGGTAGAATGTCATTCTTGAGTCTCTTTTGTACATAAGTATATTACTAAGATTTCTTGTTTGTTTATGAACACTCTCAAGGGAACTTACATATTGATTCTTAAACACATGTAGCAAATCCAGTGAATTAGTGAACCTTTGTTGTCATAGTATTCATTTGTACCAATCTTCCAGTAAGGGTCTATTTGACCTCTTCTTATAAGGCCAGGCATAGCCAATGTCCAAAATATTTACGGACTAAGTTCTCATCATAAATGTTTTACCAGAAAAAGCAACACTTCTATTATAGCCTATAGTATGAAGCTTAAACTCTATGTACTGAAAAAAGGTTGTCTGCTCAAAAATAAATCAGGACTGAGTTCCAGTGAAGGCCTTTACTGAAGGACGGCATTCTTGATTGTGTTTTGTAGTCAAGTATCTTATTAGAATTGTCTGACTTTTTTTTTTATTATTATTTGCCTTGGATAGATTGGCATATGGCTTCTTGCATATAGCTAGAAAAACCCAGAGTTTCAGAAAACTTTTTTTGCCACAGTGTGTCATTATACTCAGTTTCCAATGAGGGATTTTTTGCCCTTTGCTCAAAATTAAAGACGAAACTAATATCTAGAATATATGTCCTTGAATTTTTCATTACTCTATAAATAAATAAAAATTGTTATTGTTTCACCAGCCAAGACAACAATTCTGTAACTGCATATAAGGAAATGCCAAAAATCTGCATAAAACACTGGACTGCTGTGTTAGGATTAGGTGTGTGTGGATTATCATGCATTAGTAATGTGGTACAGGGGGGGCCGCACTAGCCTACTAATGCATGCTAACCCTAACCAGATACCTGACCTTACAAAAAACTTTTTGTAACACTACCACTATTTAAACTAATTTGGGCTGAATGCAGTGGAAGGATTTTGGATTTAGTGATTAAAGAAGAATATATTTTGTTTCTTTCTTCAATTGTTTTTGTTATATTTTGTTTTTCAATGTGTTTGGATTTTCATAATGTAAATATTAAACTATTTGTGTTCAATGTATGTGTACTTTAATATTTTGTCATGAAAAATTATTAAGAATATCTTGAAGCAATACAGAGTTACTGGTGAGTTTTCAGAACTGTTTATACTGCCATGGGACCACAATAAATATCAAGGATGTCATATTGTGATGCGGCCAATACTACATAGCTATATAGTAGGATCAGCATAGTGCTTCCATGCCAGGAAAATGACTGCATAGTATATTACAGCAGCAACTGCATTTTAGTCTTCTAACTATCGATGACCAACCATGCATGTTAGCTTTAGCAGACCCTGCTGGCTTCTGCCACTCCACATCTTGCACCATAGCCAGATCTCTAGAAGGATGAGACAGAAAAAGAGACAATACAACACATGAGTTACATGCGTATGAGAAATAGGACTTCAACTGTATGTGACAGACATAGACATGGGATAACTACCTCACTGCTTGGACAGCCTGTCAAACTTTCTTAAATGAGTCTTTCTATTGAATCTCCTCAGCTGCTGTAAAAGAGGTCTATATTACATCTGCAAAAACCACTTTCAGCAAACGGCTCTTCACTGAATGATAACCAGTGAAATCTAACTCCCACAAACAGCCATTTCAGCAAATTTGTTCCTAGGGAAAAAATGCTTGGCCATCATCGTGAATTTGCCCTTTTCCCCACTGTAGTGCGATCTCAAAGTTGGTATATATATTTAGTTGGGGGGGGTGTCCAGCACTTTGAAGGGTTTTAAATTGTGTCTGGTTTTAGGTTGGCCAAGCATTTTTTCCCCTAGGAAAAATTTTACTGGAATGGTTGTTCAACGGAGTTAAATTTTGCTGGTTATCATTCAGCAAACAGACATTCGCTGAAAGTAGTTTTCACAGATGTAATATAGACCCTTTAAAAGACAACAGAAATGATACAGTACAGTGTGACCCTCCAAAAAGAAGGGAAGGAAACTATTATACAATAACTATGAAAAAATACGGGTCTATATCAGTTCATCAAAATGTCTGAAGTTCGAACACCATATGTTCGAACTTCAAACCACGAACTGCACAAACATCGAAGTCTTAGAACAGCGATTTTTTTCCCCAGGGAAAAAAATTGCTGTTCCAAGAAACACACACACAACACAAGCACACCAAAAAAATAAATCCACACACATACACTCAAAATCCTACACCTAACCCTACACTAAACTGTACATACACTACTACCTATCCACTTACCTTAACCCAAAACCTAAGGTCCGTCACTATCGCACACTCACCTGACACACTCCATAACCCTAACTCACCTATCCCGCCCTAACCCTAACTCACCTATCCCGCCCTAACCCTAAAGTCTTTCACTATCACACACCCACCTCACCCGTGCCATAACCCTAACTCACCTAACACGCGCCCTAACCCTAATGTCCACACAATCACACACTTACCTTAACATGACCTGTAACTTCCCACCGCAGTCCTGATAATCATGAAGCCACAGGAACAGCCCACCAAATTATTTCCCTGGGAAAGAATTCAGTGTTCCGCGGCTTCGCGATTACCAGTGTTCTAACTTTACAGTTCGAACATCTGGTATTCAATATTCAGCCGTTTTGACGGACTGATATAGACCCAAAAAATATAGTTCTCTCACACTAATCTCTGTATGATTTTTTTTTTTTATTATTATTTGCCTTGGATAGATTGGCATATGGCTTCTTGCATATAGCTAGAAAAACACAGAGTTTCAGAAACTTTTTTTGCCACAGTTTGTCATTATACTCAGTTTCCAATGAGGGACTTTTTGCCCTCTGCTCAAAATTAAAGACAAAACTAATATCTAGAATATATGTCCTTGAAATTTTCATTACTCTATAAATAAATAAAAATCGTTATTGTTTCACTAGCCAAGGCAACAATTCTGTAACTGCATATAAGGAAATGCCGAAAATCTGCATAAGACACTGGACTGCTGTGTTAGGATTAGGTGTGTGTGGATTATCATGCATTAGTAATGTGGTACAGGGGGGGCCGCACTAGCCTACTAACACATGCTAACCCTAACCAGATACCTGACCTTACAAAAAACTTTTTGTAACACTACCACTATTTAAACTAATTTGGGCTGAATGCAGTGGAAGGATTTTGGATTTAGTGATTAAAGAAGAATATATTTTGTTTCCTTCTTCAATTGTTTTTGTTTTATTTCGTTTTTCAATGTGTTTGGATTTTCATAATGTAAATATTAAACTATTTGTTTTCAGTGTATGTGTACTTTTATATTTTGTCATGACTCCATATATATATATATATATATATATATATACACACACACACACACACACACACACACATATATATATATATATATATATATATATATATATATATATATATATATATATATATATCAATTTACTGACAAAATGTGGAATGTCACTTATGTGAAACAGGGATGGTCAAATGCGTGTTTTCCAGTTTCCATAATGCCAATCCGAAAATGTTCGAATCCACAATAGCGAATGGTAGTGTGCATTTCCTAATATGGGATCGATGTTTGGATAGCAGATCACACTACAGTGGGGATCAGGAAATTCACTCTTTTCCTCACTGTAGTGCGATCTCAGAGTTGGAATATTAATATGCAGGGGGTGTGGGGGTGCAGGGGGGCTTGCCTCCCTGCAAAACGTACATGCTAACACGGGCTTTTGATTACAAAAGTTTGGTGTTGTGAGTGGGACTTTCGCGGTTATCATATAAATTTCAAAAGGGAACTGAGCTTTGCTTTTTTTTTTTTACACAGGCACTAGATACTTTGGTTCATATGTATTCACTGCCACAGTCAGACATTTCTCATTATATTTGGTTTCTTCGGGGAAGGGGTCTTGTGTTGGACTTCATCTGAGTATGCAGAATATAACAATGGCTTAGAATGCTTCTTTCCTGAGGTGTCATTAAAACAAAAGTAGACATACATATTTTTTGGTGAAGTGTATAGTAAATGTTTTGTGTAGATATATATATGTGCATATGTTTAGCTATGTATGTATATATTTACAACATACTTTAATGAAAATACACTGGATTGGAGCAAAAAAAGCAGTGGGAGTCAAACTTAGTATTATCTTCTTCTTCTTCTTCTTTCAGCTTTTCCCGGTTAGGGGTCGCCACAGCGGATCACCTTGTCCGCTCATGATTGGCAGTGGAGTTTTATGGTGTTGAGCTGCCAGCCCGGCGTCCAACCTTCCACAGAAGGTACACACATGCACACACTCGCACCTAGGGCCAATTTAGAGTGTTCAATCCACCTGCAGCATGTCTTTGGGATGTGGGAGGAAACTGGAGCACCCGGAGGAAACCCACGCGACCACAGGGAGGACATGCAGACTCCGCACAGAAGGCACCCCAGCCAAGGATCGAACCAGAGAACCTCTTGCTGTGATTATGCTGCACTGAAATCCTTAATGATCAAATAGCAATCATTTTATAGCTTAACACAGTGTTGTTACTACCTGCATGTTTCATAATGAAATCTCAAATGCAGATTGAGAAATTGTCTTTTATATAAAAGCACCAGGTACATTGATTCAAATGTTTCATTACCGTAATCTGACAATTTGCTTTATACTTGGTTTTATTCAGGACTTCTGAGTTGAACTGTTTTGTATATAGAATAAAGTGATGGACTAGAATACATCTTTACTGAGTTATCATTCCCTAAGAAATAAAAATCATATTAAGTTCTCCTGAACAGTGGTTTTAACAGAATTATGACTCCCACAAACTTACTCTGATGTGTGTTAAAATATGTCACAAGAAGATAAAACCTTGTATGTGTCTTTATACCTGGTATCATCAGCTAAGTGAATTCTGTAGCTGATGACATGCTATATTACTCTTGGCCTGATATGATTAGAAATATATGGTACTGTGTTGCTATTTGTTATCTTATACACTTACTTAGCTGCTCTGTTTTTATTTATTTATTTTTTGAGTGTATCATTACTGTGCTGTTATGAAACAAAAAAGACAATAGTACTCTGTTTACAAAAATGTAGGATTTTACTTTTTATGTATTTATTTATTGGCATGTATGTCCTTTATGTTATAGCTGCAGTGGTGGTGCTGCGGTAGCGTTGTCACCTCACAGTAAGACGTTGTCCTGTTCGATTCTCCGCTAAAGGGTCTTCTGTGTGGAGACATGCATGAATGGGCGTACCTTCGTTGAAGGTTGTACGTCAGGGCTGGCAACTCGGTACGTAAAAATCTACTGCCAATCATTAGTGGACCAGAGTTCCGCTGTGGCGACCCCTAACCGGGAAAAGCCGGAAGAAGAAGATGTCCTTTATGTTATAGCAAAATATGCATATTTTACTTGTTCTGACAAGCATGCACATATTTGAGATGTTGTTTGCTTTCTATAAATGCTACTAGGATATGCAGTAAAAATAACAATGTAGTTACCTAGGGGTAAATCCTGAAAAAAATTATTAAGATTATCTTGAAGCAGTACAGAGTTACTAGTGAGTTTTCAGAACTGTTTCTACTGCTGTGGGACCACAATAAATATCAAGGATGTCATATTGTGATGCAGCCAATACTACATAGCTTTATAGTAGGATCAGCATACTGCTTCCATGCCAGGAAAATGACTGCATAGTATATTACAGCAGCAACTGCATTATGGTCTGCTGACTATCGATGACCCACCGTGCATGTTAGCTTTAGCAGACCCTGCTGGCTTCTGCCACTCCACATCTTGCACCATAGCCAGATCTCTAGAAGGATTAGACAGAAAAAGAGACAATACAACACATAAGAGTTACATGTGTATGAGAAATAGGACTTCAACTGTACGTGACAGACATAGACAGGGAATGCATACCTCACTGCTTGGACAGCCTGTCAAACTTCCTTAAATGAGTCTTCCTATTGAATCTTCTCAGCTGCTGTAAAAGGGGTCTATAACAAATCTGCAAAAACTCCTTTCAGCGAACAGCTCTTCGAATGTTAACCAGTGAAATCTAACTCCCACAAACAGCCATTTCAGCAAATTTGTTCCTAGGGGAAAAAATGCTTGGCCATCACCGTGAACTTGCCCTTTTCCTCTGTAGTGCAATTTCAGAGTTGGTATATATATTTATTGTGGGGGGTGTGAGGGGCATTAGGGGGTGTGCCCCGCACTTTGAAGGGTTTTAAATTTTGTCTGGTTTTAGGTTGGCCGAGCATTTTTTCCCCTAGGAAAAATTTCGCTCGAATGGCTGTTCAAGGGAGTTAAATTTTGCTGGTTATCGTTCAGCAAACAGACATTCTCTGAAAGTGGTTTTCACATATGTAATATACACCCTGTAAAAGACAACAGAAATTATGTAGTACAGTGTGACCCTCCAAAAAGAAGGGAAGGAAACTATTATACAATAACTATGAAAAAATGCAGTTCTCTCACACTAATCTCTGTCTCCCATTCTCAGAGCAGGTCGGGCATAGGTCACTATATCAATGTCTGTACTGCAGAGCAGGTGACTCCAGCATGGCATGACTCACTGTCCTGGCAAGCATATAACAGGAATCAGTTTTATATAAAGGGCCATCATAATTGGTCTAGCAGGAGCTCCTGATATTCCTTGTGTAGTAGATACAAGAAGATCTCCGTTTCTTGGCTGCACCAGACATGAACCCTGATGAACTCAGTGTCTGAAGAGTTCCGAGTAATAAACAGTGTTATAACCTTGTGAACATTGCTGCACATTACAGCAACAGTGTGCTGTAAAAAGTAACACTAGCAAGAGTGACAGCATTATGGGCTTTGCAGTGTCCATGCTTGGGAACAGTGTGCATATGACATATTAGCTCTGTGATAGCACAGGATGAGCATGCCTGGATGTGAGAGTGAAATGTGTTGTGATATTAATTTGGAAACAATCATGCTAAGTTACCTTATTATCTCAGTCACTCTACAAAGACCATTGTAGCACTATACAAAGTACAATTGCCATGTTGTGGAAGATCAGTTTAAGATGAACAAGTCACAAATAGGAATTCAGTGAAGAAGACTTTGTGCTGTGATCTAGGCATAGTGAAGGAAGATAAACCAACAGGAAGCATATCTCTGTACTGAGCACTAATGGCACATGACAACTGTGTCAGGTGGGAAACAGTACACTAGGTGAGGTAACAAAGCACAAGGGCATGACAAGGTACTTTCTAGCTGGGAGGGGGCTCACCCTGGCAGAGAACATAGCAAAAGGGCATAACAGGTGCTGTCCAGTTGAGGGCCCACTGACAAATTTAATAAGCTCCACACCACATTCCTAAAAACACCAGCTGATAAAATTGCTGAACCACTTACATATACTTTGACCTCTGCTTAACCACAGGAATCACTGCACAAGACTTCAAACATTCTGCTATCCTTCCTTTTCCTAAAAATGGCCATAACCCCTATTTCCAAAGAATACTTCCCATATCCAGTCTTTGCCCCATTTCTAAAAGATTTGAGAGACTACTATATACACAAATGTTCAAACACAGAAAGTTTAGGACTTCTATCTAACCAGCAGCATGGTTTCTGTAATGACTACAGTACCACAATAAATTTAATTACTCCCAAGGACGCCATATATTGTAACACGAATGAAGACCTTATAACTGCTCGTATACATGTTGATGTGACTTGAGCATTTGAAACTGCTGACTACAGTATTAAGCTTAAAATGTTCAGCTTTACAGATAATACAATAAATTGTTTTCAAAACTACTTTTAAGAAGCATGTTTCAATTACATTTTGTTAAGCAATACTCCTGAAATTGAATCCTCAACACAGGAGTATCTCAAGGCTCAGTACATGGGCCCCTACTTTTTCCCCACTTCATAAATTACCTAAACTGGGAACTACCTCAACTAGATGTTATTCTTTATGTGAGGGCATTCCCCTACACAAAACTAGCAAAAGGCATTCAAATTTGCAATCATAGCCACAAAAGAATTTCACTGATTTTCTTTCAGTTGTCATGTACTAAAGAGCTGCTGATTATCCCTACCAAGACAATCCCCATGCTATTCACCTCAGCCCAGAAACTGTCAGCCTTACCTGCTCTGTCTGTCACATATATGCAATACAACAGTATGCTAAATGTTACAGAATACACATACTAAGGACTTAATTCTGAACCCATCCTTATCCTTTGCTTTACTTAATATTACATAAAAAGTCCAAACCAGCTTAAGCTATGTTATAAACATACACATATACTGTCCCCAGTGTACAAATCTGCCACACCCAAGGATATTATTCTACTAAAACTAGAGTATTGTTTACAATGAATCACTATACACTCAGCATGCAACACACAAAGACTCCATATCACTGAAAATAAAATGTTCAGATTAGCCCTATTGACATACTAACATGCACATCATGTGTTCTCTTAAATGAACTAAAATGGCTCCCTGTTAACAGATAGTGTTCTTTTTGTTTTATTCAGAATTAACAAACTAAGCTACTGCTCCTATTAAGAAGAAATCTACCATTAAAAGAACAGAACTACTCCTTATAGAGAAGCTGATTATAGTTAAGCAGGTAGATGGACTAGTCTTCTTGTTCTAAGAACAACCTGAGCTCAGAGAGCAGTTTTCCTAACTCAGAACAATTGCAATATTAGACAGAGTATATATCACTAGGCAGAGTCTAATATAGTTATATGTAATACCTAACAGTGAGTACATTTAATTATAGTGAGATACATATCTCCAGCCAATATAATTTAAAAAAACACTCGTCCATCTACCTGCGTAACTGAATAAACTACTGGAAACTTCAACAAGGTGTCTAAAAGTAGCAAAAGTGTATATTTGCATACTTATCTGTCAGGTTATCAGATGTGTAAATAAAACAAATCAAATTACTTCAGACGATGCAGTTTCTGTGATGTATAACAGGTATCTATAACATGCAGGTACAAACGTGTATCTCCTTAGCTGCTACTGTTATGGTTCTTTGACAGTTTAAAATATGGCTAGGACTAATGGCAGTATTTTCAAACTCCTTAGCATCATTGAAATATCTGTTTTAAATAATTTGTGTTATCAGTATAATTTGCAATCAAAATTAATAGGCATCACTATTTTAATCACTATTTGAATCTTTGATTTCTTAAACATGAAACCATATCTATTGTAGCTCTTAGTATACTTAGTCAATAAAGGAATTTAAAAATAGCTCAGTTAATGAAAAATTTGAAAAAATAGCTTTTATACTTGAGTTGGCAGGCTCTGATCTGTAGTAAGCTACAGCAATATTCTAATTTTGTAATTGCAAGACTGCATGGTTTTTGATGGTTCCTTTTGAGACTAACTTTGTAGAACCAGTTTTGACCTGCAATAATAAAATTAAAGAAAAATCTTTATCATGTCTTTTCACTACTGCTGTAGTTGTTAGTTGAAAAATATCAACTGGGAGATATTTGAAATAATGGACTTAATATTCATGTAACCTAATAGCATATTTCATTAACAGCTATGTTATAGATGACAATATTATTTTTGTTCTATAAAAACAAAAAGCCTTTTTGTTGTTTTATTTCTGATTATTATCTGTCCATGCTTTTCCTTTGCCCCACAACTGGAATGATTTCATGTTGGGCATTAGTCATGACTTTGTATATAGTGGCAAAGTAAATAAATAAATAAACAAATACATAATAAAATAAAGTATTTTTGATAAACAAAATCAAGTTATTTATTTATATATGAATGCATTTACTTATGTTATGCTTCTAGTACATCACTTATAAGCAGAGTTAAATTATAAATATTTGCATGCAATATCTAGGTGAAAATACATATTTGCAGAAAGTATAGATCTTGTGTGCTATGCTTAGCAAAGAAATATAGTAGCCTGTATTATACTATCCCTGGGTGCCAGAGATATATGTTGTTTCTCTCCTCCTGTGCTGTTCTGTGTGGAAAATTTAAGTTCTAAGTACCTTGGAGTATGACCAGAAACACTATAGTGGCAATGTGTATAGCAATGGGGTAATTCTCAATAACACAAGCTTCCTACTTTGCTTTGCTTTGCTACCAAAATGTTTAAGCCATTCTGTAAAGGATAACTAGCTGCAGGAAATGAGAAAAACATCTAGGGCTAGATTCCAAAAGAGTTGCTCTCAGTACAATTCTGCCCTGATTCCGAAAGACTCTCTCTCAGTGTTGGTGACTTTCTTTGTTGTAACACCTATCTATAAACAGGCTTACACCAGGGTTCAGCTTTCAAAAGACCTACTCTCAATTCAGTCTTAGTCCAAGTGGTCACTTGCACTGATAGCAAGTCTTTTGGAATCAGGCCTCTAATGATGTCATATTTTGCCTTGAAGCATAGATTACGATCGCAGATAAGGGTTGCTTAGTCCATCTGTTTTGCCCATTTCCAAATCTGCTAGGCAAGCTATAGATCTAACTTAACCAACATTTTTTCTTTGCACTGTTCGTACAAATGGTCTTATATCTGTCAGAGTCATTCTTGAATTGTTACTCTTTTTGACTCTCTCTTCAGAAAGTTCTCAGGTCTTCCATCATATTTATCATGAAATATTTTTGTCTCCCCTGAACAGACCACCTTGTATTTTGATTTTCTCTGTAATTTCAATTTCACATATTACAGGGTATCATTTATATAATTCTAACAGTGCCTACATCTGTATATGTGTGTGTGTGCACATGTTTGTGTACATGCATATGTGCGTTTCTGCTTTCTAAGTGAGCAGTCCCAACATTTAAAGGTGTCCCTAATCTGGGACCTTTGCACCTGATTATTTCTAGCTTAGTCTCTGATTCATTAGGAGATTGAAAACTGTAGATCACACCATCCTTGAAGACAAACAAACTGTTTTTAAAACTTATTTAAAACAAGGTGTTATCTCAGTAATTAAAAGTAACATTCTATAGCTTAAAATGACATTAGTTAATGACAAAACCAGGGTTAGGTTCATAAACGTATATGTGCTAGCACAGCACTAATTAAGGTATGTAGCGACAGTGTGCAGAATATAGGTTATCCCCTGACAATGCTAATACATGCCTGATTAACTGTGAGCTGCCTTGTGCAGCAGGCATCTCAAATGCCAGCTCTGTGTGCTGAGCAGCACTCATTTGTGTATCCCAGACAGTATTTGGACTGAAGCCTCCGGATAAGACATATGAATGCAGCACAGCTTGTTCTGCTGCTGCTGCTACAATGTGTATAGGAACAGCACAAGTTCCATTTACAACTCTTAAGATAATTGATTGAATAAAGAACATTCTTGCCAGTCCTGAAGCAGTAAGTATATACTTGCTCTGTAATTTATTCTTATAAACTACATTTTTGAGAAGCTGTATTTTCATATACAGGAGCAAAGAATCTTAGATAATTATACCTTAGTGCAGCTTCTGCTAATCAAAATTAGAGATATGATAAAGTAATTTGTAGCACTGAAGATTTAGCCATGAGAAGAAGACCCATATATGCTTGTTTGGCCTTTTCACTGTTAGCAACTAAAACAAACAAACAATAAATAAAAAGGGGTGGCCAAAAGGCAAATACAACTTTGGAAAAATAGGAAAGCAAGTGTTGATTTAATTTGATATGATTTATTTTATTAACTGAGTCTCACAGGAATGTATAACCTCACTGGATATCACAATCCATAAAATGGGTAGTACTACATAAGAAACTTATTGGATTTGCTGTAACGTGTACTTACATGTAATGAGTCATTTACTGCAAGAAAATTATGCTGATAATTGCTGGATTACTTTGCATGACAGTCCAGGAGAAACCACTGCAAGGTTCACTGTACAGATGTAGAGAAGAAAAAAAATATTTTAGAGCTCAGTGCACAACCCCCCCCCACACACACACACACACACACACACACACACACACACACACACACACAAAACAACAATGAAGGCTAATTAAGCATCCAATAATAGCAACTATGAAGACTGAAACAAATAAAACAGTGTAGTTTGGGGGCAAACCTAGCAAGGCAAAGATATGCAGTTATCAGGGATGCATTAGTGTGCCTTACTTATTTCTGATTAGGGAAGTGTGATTCATACTGTCGCTTGTTGTCATCTGATTATCGCTCTTGCATAATTTAATTAACTTTGAATATTAGACTGATGTTGTGGAAATATAGTAGGCTAGGTGTAATGTAGTACTGTTCAGTGACCAGTATTTAGCCAATAATCTCACTCTTAAAATTTCTGTTATGGCCTGACTTCTCCTTCCTCTTAGTCTCCCCGTTATAACAGTTTACTGCCCCATTAGCTATGAGGGAGAGATGTGTTTACACCCCTGTTTTCAGTCTGTTGATTTATTAAAAAGAAGGTGGTCACCATTCAGCATAACTACACTGACATGCTCTGTGTATAGCAATTGCATTTCCTACTCTCTTGTGTTGTGCCTGGTTCCCATGGCTAGCATCCTTGTTTTTTAGCCTTAACCTAGCTAACCAAGTTAACTCCATCCTGTTTTACTCCCTCAGTGATGCTATTGTCCAGATATCCTTCTGTAATTTAGTAAGTGAATATCCTAGGGTCTGCTTTCCTAAATGCACCTGATCTGGTATCAGGAACTTATGTTATTCACGGGAAATCAAAGGAAACTCTTTAGTCATCTTATTAGTTTCCCACTGCCCTATATATGTAGCCCCTTTGCATTTTTTGATCTTACTTGTGTACTTTGGTGATATTAAGCCAAACTCTGGCCTACTTAATGCCCCTTCAATGTCATTGCCTGTATTCCACTTTATATTATTTATACATTCTGAGCTAAGGACATAGCATCTGAATAGCCAGTCTTAATAACAAGTGTGATGATTTGGAGCCTGGAGGCCTGGTTAGAACTAACTAAATCTAATATTGTAGGAATTATGTGATATTTCTCAAGCTTTATACTCTTCCACCTTCGGTCCTCCTTGGTTGTTATCAACAGGCACACTGGAAAAGGCCTATCCTCATACCTTTCAGCTTCTTAGTTCAAGAATTCTGGACAAAGCCAAAATTAATGGGAGAGGATAAAGGCCCAAAATCAGATATATATTTTAAATATTGCTCTCATAAATGCAGAAAGTTGCTGGAATAACAGGATTTGTATTAACATGCATTTTCTGAAGGATATGATTTTTGAAACTCAAATGTCTGTTATTATTTCATAATTTCAGTCCTCAATGATTTGCCAGAAAAATGCAAATGTGGACATTCTGTGAAAATCTTGACAATTAAGAGGTATACCTGTCTTCCATGTAAATGGATGCATCCCTCCAATCCTCAGTAAAAAACTTTAGCATAAACTTGTAGTTGCCTGCTCTTCACCTAACAAATATTGCCTGGCTGGGGCTTCATCAAAACAGTGTGGGTAGGGTAGCCTGTGCTAGAGATATTGAGGGATAAGGCTCTTACAATGACTCAGATGACCTGAGTTCAAACAGGGGCTCAGATGCTTGAAAGCACTGGCAGGAAAGCTCATGTTAGGGGAGAGAGATGATGGTTCTCACAGGGCTTTGAACCCTATTCTAAAGACAAAAGCCAAGCTGGAGAACAAAAGCTTGTCATGATGCAGAAAGTTACTGGAGGTAATATTTTGGTGTGACCAACCAATCCAGTGATAGTAGATGTTGTTAGAGAATGAGGAGGAGCAATCCATCCATCTATCCATCCATCCATCCAGAACCTCTTTTTCCCACTTTTTGCACATAGGGTCGGGGTGTCACTTCAACAGTGACAATCATCTAGTGCCAAGGTTTACACCGCCAGGTGACTAACCCTGCCACACCACATACTCAAACACACTATCACACCTATGGCCAATTTACAGTGCCCAGTCCACCTACTATATGTCTTTGGAATCTGGGAGGAAACCGGAGCACCCGGAGGAAACCCACGGAACACAGGGAGGACATACAGACTCCACACAGAAGGCACCGCAGCCAAGGATTGAACCAGGGAACTTCTTGATGTGTGGTGACAACAGTATCCACCATGCCCCTATCCCACCCTGAGGAGGAGCAATCATTTTCCTTTAAAGGGACATGGGTAGCCCTTCTGCTGATGTCACCTAAAAGGGAGGGGTTAGGCTTTGAAATAGAAATATTTTCATTGTACAGCAATAAGTCTCTTAGCCTGGGATCTGTAGTCTACCACTCAGGGAGAGTATTGACAAAACTGGTCAGAGAATTGTGATGAGAAACTGTATTCTAAAGACAGTGGAAAATGTCATCAAAATCAGTGACAGACCCATGGCAATTAGATTCCAAAGTAAAGATAAGGTGGAATTCATTATCTTAGCTTGTGCTCCCCAGTAAGGCTGTGATGGAAAAGAAAAATAGCAGGGTCTCAAAACAGTATGTGCGTAGAGGTATACATGGATTTGGTTGTATGGCCAAATGTCGAACACAACATGTTCGAATGCAGAACACCAGTTCCACATAATTGCGAACGCAATTATGTCGAAATGCCAAACACCCCCCCCCCTTTTTGACCCATGGTAGTGCTTGTTAGGTGGTAGAGCAGTCGGAAATGTCGAATTCCAAATTTTATACGACATTCGGACAGTTCGACACCTAAATCTTCGACATATAAGTTCAAAGAAAACCCCGTTCGACTATTGGTTGTACGACCAACTGCATGTAAACCGTGCGTAGATGATAGAACACATATGTGATTAACTCATGTATTGAATTAGGGTATATATGGAAACCTGGAAGTGGAATGCAGAAGAACAGGAAGTTATGCAAAGATGAAAGGAATACAGAAAGAAGTGGGAAATAGAAATGACAGACCAGGCTAACAGGGAGTGTTGGTTGGCTAACAAAGAGGCTAAAAGGGCATCATAATGGCAAAATGCAAGGTACCAGAGAAAGTCTACCAGATTCTGGAAGGTAACTCAGCCAGTGGCACAGAGAAGCTCTATAATGTTGCAAGGCAACAACAGAAAGACAAAGGATTGCCAGCAACCATCTGCTCAACAGTCCAGAGGACATCAATGTCAGATGGAAAAAATACATCAAGAAGCCTTTGAACAAAGGAGAAACTCACAGAAGCCTTACTGCTACATGCACAGCTTACAGTGAAAGAAGAAAGACAACCCACCTTATAAGAAATATGAAATTCAGTAAGGAAAATAAAGTAAAAGAAGGAGGCAGACTCTGACAGTCACTGCAGATATGATCGATATGTTGGGCATGTTAAAGGAGGAATGGCTCATGCAGGTACTTATTGCAGTACATAATGAGGAGAGGTGTGTAAATAAGCATGTTAGCAGCAATGTCCAAGAACAAAAGGAATATTCACACCTGTGACAAATACACATGTATCAGACTCCTGAAACACTGAGCGAAATTATTGATGAGTTTAATTGACTAATGAATATGCAAAGTGGTAGAAAGTAAAATGTGAGATAAACAGTGTGGATTCAGATATAAATGCAATATAACTGAACTTATGTTTGCAGTGAAAGGGACAGTGGAGAAGAAGCTGGAGATGACAACAGAGAATAACTGGGTATTCTTAGACTTGAAAAAAGCACATGATAAGGTCCCAGTGAATTTGATTAGAGCAGTCTTGTGATGGTTCAATGCCCCAGAAACATTGCTGGAATTACTGCAGGATATATACCAGGACCCAATGACACAAGTACAAACAGTGTTTAGGCTCATAGATGGGCTCCCACTGGGAGTGGATATATACTAGAGCTCACACTTGTTCATACTGGTGATGGATTACTTAAGCAAATAGGTCTGAAGGGACAAATCAGCAGTGCTAATGTGTGCAGACTATGTAGCACTACAAGCGGGCTCTGAACAGGAACTTCAGAAGATGATATAGGGGACTGGAATGCAAAATTGAAGACATGGAATGAAACTGAGTACAGACAGGACAGTAATCATGACAACAAATGAGAGAAATCAGAAGCTGAAAATGGAACAGAAGGAAAAATAGTGGAGCAGGTCCAGAGGCATATCCAGGAATTTGTAAAGGAGAAGGCGCAATCCAGAAATAGGACCACCAGAGAAGTGAAATTCTGGGGGGGTTGAGCTGATCTAACAGCATGTGTAAAATGACAGCAATATGCATTCGACTGCACATTATTTAGTTGAAGGCTGTGCTGTAATAACTGAATAAAGTTGGTGATATGGAGGCTACTGGACCACAGAAGCCATGGGATTATAAATGCTCTGAGGTGCATTTTAGAGATCCTTTAACCAACAATTTCATCCAGTGACACCCTAAACAAAAATTATGACTAAGGAAAGTCATAATTTCCAGGCTTCATCCTTAAGAAATGGAGGACTGCAACCGTCAAACCTCTACACAAAGGCAGACCATCAACAGACCCAGGAAACTACAAACCCATAGGCTTGACTCATCTTATATGCAAGGCCATCAAAAGAATTATGTGTACCTGATAAACAAAGACATAGGAAATGTTCAAACACTGGACTCATCCCATTTCATCTTTGTCAAGGCCAGGTAATGCCTACTAAACTTGGTGGACTTCTTTGAGAAGATCACTACAGCCATGGACAAAGGCAAAGCAGTACATACTGCCAATGGCATTTGACACAATACTTCACTTGAGTATTATAGACAAACTCACAGAAGTCCCTATGTCTCCCAATGGATAGCCAAATGGCTAACAGATAAGACACATGAAGATAGGGTGAGAGAATCCACCTCCACTAAGAGGCCTATTACTAGTGGTATCCCACATGGCTTGGTATTGGGACCTCTTCTGTTTGGAATATACTTCTCTGAAGTCAAGGCAAATGTAGAGGACCTTTGGCTTACCAAATTTACTGATGACATGCAATCTGGGTGTAATCACTGAATCCCCAAAGATGTAGATATCCTTCAGGAATGTCTGCCACAGACAAAAAACTGGTGCCAGAACCATGGCCTAAAACTCAAGGCAAAAAAATGCATAATCATACCCTTTGGGAATATAATCATCCCTGCAAATTACACCAGTGATAACACTACCCTATGAGTAGACTCTGTGGTATGAGACTTGAGAACTCAGGTTTTCAGTAACCTGAACTTTGACCACCATGTGTCCCTGGTGGTGATAAAATCCTTATACATGGCACTACTTATAAATAAGGGCATCCACGTATAAGGAGATCATAGACTCACTATACTCAGCTCTCAGTAGATGAATAGTTCGGTACAATGCACCCACCAGAATGTACCTGACCAGGCATTTGCAACAGCTGGAGAAGCTACAGAGGTTTCTCACTAAAAGAATACAGGGTGTAAATAATATGTCCTATGCAAACTGCTTCAAAGCTTATCCCTGTACTTCGTTTCCTACAGACTACTAAGAGGTGATCTATGTCTAACCTACAAGTCATTGTCCAATCCAGCCCTGATGAATCTGTTACACATTTACAAAACAAACAGCACTAGAATTACTTGATCTAGGAATCTAAAGATCATCTGTGATATAAACAAGGCATGTTGGAGGGACAGCTATGTGTCTCAGAGATTACCTCTTCTCTGAAAAAGACTTCCCATACATGTGAAACAGAGTTCTTCCCTAAACCTATTCAAATGCAATTTGGATCATTGGATGGGAAATTGCAAATTCACCCCGTCTTGTCATCCGTGGCCATTATGAACAAGGGCAGTTTGTAGATGCAGTAAGGCACAAACATATACCAAAGCCATTCGAACCCATGGGCATTGATTATTGGGAAAATTGGGGAATGAATGGCTAGGCTTAAAAAGGCTCTGGGGCTGTTAGCCTAGTAATCTCCTATAATGCTATAAAGAAATTACTTTTACTCTTCATCTTTGTATTTTTCTGCATCCTTTCAATACACCCAAAATGGCCAAAACTATACAGTAATGATTGTGGAGGAAATAATCAAATTAAGCAGGGGATCTTGGCGGCCAGTAGGCCCCCACAGAAGCCATATGGTTATATGTATTCTGAGGTACATTTTAGAGCTCTGTTACAACCTTTTGGTCCTGTGATGGCCTGAACAAAAATCATGAGTAAGGAAAGAAATTCAATCTTTTTTTTTTCAAGAAAGAAATAAGTTTTGCCCATTGCTGAATGCTCAAAGGTGACAAAATAGCAATTAACAATAAAATGAATAGACAAATACTTGAGGCTACATAAATCATCTCTGGAAGCATTGTCTAGTAGTAGACCTGAAATGAGCGGTGTACCCTAAGGATTTGTCTTGGGGCCTCTACTGTTTGGGATATACTTTTCTGAGGTGCAAGCCAAAACCAGTAGTGTGTAGCTGACCAAGTCTGCAGGTGACTGCAAGCTGGGCACTGTCTTAAATTCTAGTAGTGATATGAACATTTTCCAAGAGGGCCTTACCCAGACTAATGACTGGTGCTAGAAGCATGGCCTCAAACTGAATGCCAAGAAATGCATCATTATCCCCTTTGAGGAAAATGGCATCCCCACTAATTATCACATTAGTAACAGCTTACTAAGCACACAATCAATCGTGAGGGACTTGGACACCCAGGTTGATAGCAACCTGACGTTTGACCACCATGTTGCCTCCATTGTACAGAAGGTTTTCTACATGGCCCACCTCATTAATAAGGGTATTTCATCCAGGAACAATGAGGTCATAACATCCCTGTACTCCTCCCTTATCAGACCCATTATTGAGTACAATGCCCCCTTTGGCATGTACCTTGCCAAGCACATGCAGCAGCTGGAGAGACCACAGAGGTTCCTGACCAGAAAAAATCCAGGGTCTCAAACACCTATCCTATACATACAGGCTAAAAGCCCTATCCCTCTACTCAGTCTTGTACAGACTGCTCAGAGGTGACCTGTGTCTGGCATACAAGGCCATCTTAGACCCAGCCTTGATGGAGTTGCTGCATATCCGTAAGTCAAACTTCAATTGCACAACCCTCATGCAAGGCCTCAACCTGGTCAGTGACATAAATATAACTTGTTGGCAGGATAGATTTCTGTCCCAAAGACTCCCCCTATCTGTGGAATAGACTCCCTCTCCATGTCAAACAGAGAACCTCTTTAGCCCTGTTTAAGATAAACCTGAACAACTGGATGGGAAACAGAAAATACACCCTTGGGATCCCATCCGTGTCCCTGCTGGACAGGGGAAACAGGTGCTAACTTTGTGGGAACACAGGTGAAATTCTTGGCTAGGCTTATAAGGGCCTCTGGGCCAATAGCCTAGTATCATCCCATGAACCTAAGAACCTATAAACCCTCCATTCCTCTGAAGAAAAACTCACCTTCTGTGTAACCCTATGTTGTTAGAGTGGGATGAAAGTGAAGGCACAAATAGTCACATTCATTCAAGTGGCTGCTGTCATGCATACAGAAATACAGCCAGCTTCTGTGTACCCCTCTGACATACAACTGTGACAAAAACAGTAGTCATGTAACAGTAACACGTCAACCTTTTGTTGTCATATGTATATAAGCAAACAGCATGCCTCCTTGCCCCATCCCATATAGACAGGCACCCATTCATGACTGATGTCAGAAATGAACTGTCATAGTAATACATTCCACTTTACTGCTCCTAGAAAGTGCAGTGATCCAAGAAAAGCTATAACAACCTTTTTTGCTCATATGTGAATACAGACTTTGAAGCAATTTAAAGAAATAATGACCACACTATCCCCAGAAACAACAAAGGCTATATTGACTTTTACATACCTCTAATGTTTAAAAGTGAGGAAGATTAAAAAATCAATGACCACGCTGTCCCCAACCCCAAACCATATTATAGTGACCTTTGTAAACATCTTTGAATTTTATGAGTAAAGTTAAATAAATAATGATCCCATTGCCCCCAGGACCTGTAGGATGTTTTATTGTAAGAAAAATAATATAAATAGTGACCATATCTTCACCATTACCACCATCTCATCCCTCACACACACACAAGCTACAGCAACCTTGTGTGTTAGTCTCTGAGCAGGGACAGCTTTAGATGGGTACATGACAGAGGCCATTACTAAGCCTGTGCCAAAATCCACCTATGCAGCCTGTGGTGGTGGGTAGTTACCAGGTCCCCAGAAGTTGTGTGTCTAGATGCATTGTTATGTGTTTTCTGCCTTTTTTCTGAATGATAATCACTTAACTGTTATTTTGTTACTACTATCCAGAAGAGATATGTAGGCTACTTGTCCATATTATGGTTTCTCTCAGAAGGAAAGTCTGTGGTATCATTTTCACACACACACACACACACACACACACACATGCACATACTGCATGCTTACCTACAGGCAAATTGGAAGAATATTAATTCACTTACTGCATGTGTTTGGGTTTCTGAAGGAAACCAGAGCACTTAACTCAACCAACAAAGAGTGAGGAAGGTAAAACACATTCCACATAGAAGAAGACACAGAAAAGAACTCAACCAGAGAACCAAGTGCTTTGACATAACAACACTACTCATTGCACTACTGTGCTTATGATTGGTTAATTTCACATACATCCTGCCCAGATCTGCTAAGACAGACACTTACTGTATACAGTACTGAAAAATATGAAGAGGTGAGACTGAAACTGGAGACATAATCAGTGCTCTTCCCTCATAAACAAATTCAAATAAATAAAAGAAAAGACTGAAACTCAAATGCTTGTCAGTATTTAGGGACTACACTATTCAGGAATTTAGCAGAAAACCACAAATTTTACAAGAAACAGAATAAAATATAAGGCACATCAGTGACAGTCTGAAAAATCAGATAGTTCTGAATGTATCTTAACAGAATTTTACTCTAAAAATAACCACAGTAAAAAAATCCCAACTCACTTCTCAGAAATGTGCATATTAATCTTACAACGACACAAATTAATAGCTGTTTAAACTAAGCAAAGGCATTACTCCTCCAAAGCCAGAATTACAACAGCAAATAGCAGAATCAGAAATTTCATTCACAGACAGCCGCCATACTCATTGCTATCCAAAGTGAATGGTTTGACCTGCCAGGATAAAAAAAAAATAGTTACATTAACATATCTTCATTTCACAGAAACAGTAGTCATGTCTTGTATTTCAGCTTGTTTCCCGTAAAGCCAGAATTACAACAGCAAACAGCAGGACCTATACTTTTATCTACAAAAACACTGTGTACCTAAATCATCTGATATGACCCTGTGAGGATAAAAAAATGTGTGATTATGTAGTTTATCTACACAGAAGCAATAGTCACAGCATGTTTACCAGCTTGCTTCAACCAAATAAATATTAGTCCTGCAACGCCAAAGTGCAGCAGGAAGGCTAATCATTTTAGTAACAGACAACCTCAACTTCTTATTGTTCAGAAAATGCATTTTGTGAATAAACAAAATTACTAAATCCTAAGTGATTTGTATTTACATTTTCTGAATGGCGGATGCATGAAATTTTAATATCTGGAATTACTGACTGTAAACCTCCTTGATTTAGTAGAATACGAACAATTTTACAAAGAACAAGGCAAATATATGAGGCAAATTCAGGGATGTTCTGCAAATTAGGGACAGTTTATAGTATCCATAACAACCTCCCACAAATGAAGTAATAAATACTGAATCCCAAGATAATAACATTAAGTATATAATTAATTAAACAAATACAGCAAGGACGCTAGCAGTCCCTTAACTCTACTGCCTCAGTGTCGCACTCTCCTTGGTCTGTGATGTGACCATACAAGTGACATCCAAAGGAGCAGTTTACTGGCAGTTGTGAACATGCTTCCTTACAATTAAGAACATGTCAGCACTATGTCTTAGCAGCATGGCTCCTAGAATGCAGTTGGACTGTGAACAGTTGAGGAAGCTGAAGATGATGGCGATGAAGTGCATGACATGGATGTTAAGATGCACACTGTGGGAAAGATGAAGAAATAAGGACATCCGAACAGAAGCCAAAGTAGCTCCAGTGGGAGAGGTCAAAGACAGCAGATTACAGTGGTTCAGGCACAAGTGCAGGAAAGCGCAGGATGTCTTGATGACTTGATGAAGAAGATTTGAGAGAGACATGAAGAAAGCAAGAGGAACAAGGGCATAAAGCAAAGACATGGATAGATTGTATCAGAGAAAGCCTACAACAGTGAGGCATTACTGTCAGAGAATGTAGAAGAGTGGCACTGAATCAAGAGAAATGAAATATGGAGAATGACACGTCAACAGTTAATGCAACCCCTGGACCCATGTAGATAATGGTAAAAAGAGGTTAATGATAATGAAGCATCACAAAAACAGATAGGAAATACCACCCAGGGTGTTTGAAGTAGTTCATAAAGTAGAGGTTAAAACAGCAATAGGACATCAAAAGAAAACCAACCCAGTTATGAGAAAACATTCATCCAATCCTCAAGTTCACAGGGATAGCAACAGGAGTCAAGGAGAGAAGGTACACAGTGATGGAAAGTCATCAGGACTCATTGGGTGTATTTGGGTGGAAAATGTTGTCAGGAAGATGTAGTGTTAAAGAATGCTGCTCAAGTACCATACAACCGGTCTGATACTTCCCCTAAAATTTTGATGTCCCTATATTTCAAAATGGCCTTAAAATGTACTGCAAGGACCTCTGACAGCCTTAACTCATAACTGGGACTTTCCTAGAAGATTTAATGTCCAAACACCCTTCAGCAGTTGCTTTCCCTGAGGAGACCCCGGAGTATATTTTCCCCATTGGGAATCATATATATATATATATATATATATATATATATTTATATATATATATATATATATATATATATATATATATATATATATATATATATATATTTATTCATCTATCTGCTTCCATTTGTTTACCACAAAAATCCACTGGCCATAGAACCCTTTTTCAGTGGAGACCCAGGTAGAAAAGCTCCAGCATTACAATAATGCTTGAAACAGAGTCATAGAAAAAGAAACTTAAAATAATACATGAAATGGAATCATAAAACAAGCACATACATTTGTGGCACTCATTGATGGTAACTTGGAAATTTCAATTATATTTATATATGGTATTGCTTTAAAGAGAACTCTGGATCGGCTGATAACACCCCCAACACTTTGCACCTGGGGCAGTTGATCCTCTTCTCCTGCTCTAGCTACACTACTGTGTGAAGGAAAGATGTATAAGAAGTACAGAATAATATGTAACTTTGGTGTGAACTGTTCTGTCTACAATATGTTGAATATTATACTGCAAACAGGACAAACATTTGTACTGTATGAAGCAATATTAAAATACTAAAATGCCCACATGCACTGCAAATATTTTATATTTTCATGCCATTCAATGAATGAACCCATTTATTTCTATGGTGCAAAAAAGTCATAACTTTTTATAGAAATCTCTGATAAAATGTGATTTCATTTTGTACTTATGAATTTATTTATTTAACATTTGTTAACCGGGAAAGTCCAACTTGGAATGAAGCCAATTTTCAGCGGAGGCCCAGGGAGAAATGCTAAGAAAATAAATTAGAATTGTACTTGCCCAGAATGCCATAAATATTTTACATTAATAGTTAGCTTTAAGAGCAACAACAAATCTAAATCTTCCAAGTGGCAAAATTCAGCATGGATGCATACAGAGTACATGTAATATAGCAATAACCCATGGCTGGGTGTGGGTAATACTGGATTTCCCTATAGTTGGTGTGGTTCAGTCACAAGGGTGAAGCTAGAGTGACCAAAGAAAGACAATCATGTGTAAATCCAACATCCCAGGCTGTATTCTGCACCATCTCCAGCAAGAACTAGCTTCGCCATTGACCACCCTATTCAACCAGAGCCTAAATACAGGCTTCATTCCAGCAGAGTGGAAAACTGACATTGTCATCCCTTTGCACAAAGGTGGTGCTACTACTGACCCAGAAAACTATTGCCCATCAGCTTGACATGTCTGATCTGTAAAGTCATGGAGCGTATTATTATGTATCTCATAAACAAGGACATAGGTAATCTCCAAACACTCAACCCCACCTAATTCAGATTTGCCAGGGGCAGATCCTGACTATTGAACCTAGTTAACTTCTTTGAGACTGTCACCAAGGCCCTGGATGAGGGAAAGTCAGTACATACAGCTTACCTTGACCTGGCCAAGGCCTTTGACACAATCCCTCACTCAGTCATCATCAGAAAGCTAACACTACTTGGTGTTAATCCCTATCTAGTAATATGGGTGGCCAACTGGTTCACAGATAGGACCCAGAAGGTCAAAATAGGTGCTGCCACCTCTGACAGGAGACCTGTCACTAGTGGTGTTCCCCAGAGATCTGTCCTGGGACCCCTACTGTTTGGCATATACTTCTCAGAGGGTCCAGGCAAAGACAAAGGGCCTGTGGCTGACCAAGTTTGTGGATGACTGTAAGTTGGATGCTGTCATTGACTCCCAGTTGATGTTAACATACTGCAAGAGGGTCTCACAGCTACAAATAATTGGTGCCAAAGTCATGGCCTTAAGTTAAATGTAAAAAAAATGTATTATCATACCATTCGGCAAAAACATGGCCCCTACTGATTACCACATCTACAGCAATCCCCTAAGCACACAACCTGTGGTGAGAAACCTGGGTACTCAGGTTGACAACAATCTCAGATTCTCAGATTCGACTATCATGTGGCAGCGGTGGCCAGAAAAGCCTTTTACTTAGTTCATCTTCTAAATAAAGGGATTGCATCCAGAAAAAAGGAGGTTATTACCTCTCTGTACTCCTCCCTTATTAGACCTATGATTGAGTATAATGCCTCATTTGGTATGTACCTTTCCAAACACCTGCACCAACTGAAAAGGCCACAGAAATACCTCACAAAGAGAATTCATGGCCTCCAACACCTATCTTCTGCGGACAGGCTTAAATCACTATCACTTTACTCAGTATCATACAGATTGCTCAGAGGTGATCTGTGTCTCAACTACAAGGCAATATTGGACCCTGCCCTACTAGAGGTGCTCTAAATCCGTAAGTCTAACTCCTTGCGCATTACCCACTCGATAGTCCCAAATCTAATATCTTGTATAAGGGTGCTGTGCTGCTCTTTTGCATTTTTCCCTGGTATCCTGGGGCTTTTCTTATGTAGTGTGCATGCGTATGGGACTTTCATTCCCATGCTTATGCAGTACATCAGTGCCGAGTAAAGGAAACCAGAAACAAGTTCACATAGTGTTGTACTCTCCCAAACCACCAATGAGGAGTTCACTTAAAAAATAACAGGAACCAAGTTCACATATAGTCCAATGCTCGTAAAGCTCCAATAAAATATTCTCTTAAAACAAACAGTTTTAAACAAACATTTGTTTCTTCCAATAAAACTGTAAAAATGGACCACCAGGGAGCCAGGAAATAAATAAGTAAATAAAAATAGCATTTAATATACCATAGTTAAAAACTTCACACTGCACTCGATTTGAAATAAAAAAATCATCTTAATACAATGGTTAAGTGCTTTCGTCTCTGAACATTGGGTTTCTAAAAGCTGATATTGGATTTGCAGGCAAACCTGAGCATTGTAGCACTCCATGTGTGGTCTAAACTGTAGCAACTGCTTGCTACATTGTACAAAGCAGTTTGCTGCAGTTTAAAGTAAAAATAAATCTCTTTTTTCACTAAAACATGAGCGCCATAGTGCTTCATTAAGGCAGGATATAAACTGTAGCAGGGTCTATATCACATAGTTGAAGTCTGATAACTTCAAACACGTAATGTTCGAACCATTATGTTCGAAGTTACAAAACTTCGACTATGCATTAAAAAAAAAAATAACAACAGAAAACAAAATAAGCTGTTTTAAGCAGGGGGTCAAGCCCCCCCTTCACCCCCCACACCCTCCGCTACTTAAATATTCCAACTACGAGATCGCACGCCATTGAACAAAATGGAAACCTACGCTTATGGAGATTTCCATTGAAACGCTCGAACTTCTACAAATTCGAACTTATGGCCTCAACCATATGAGGTTCGAACTTGTAAAAGTTCGACTATGTGATAGGAACCCATTCTAGCAACCATTTGCTATATTTGTAGCAAGCAGTTTGCTACAGTTTAAAAGAATAAATCATTTTTTTCCTTAAAAAAACGGAGGGTTAGAGCAGAGCACAGAAATGGGACATGAATAGCTGGGGAAGAAGGGAGGTGAGGGGTGTGCCAGTAAAAGGAAAGAATGTTTTTTTTTTCTTTTCAATGATTGAGCTCAGGGGGAACATGTCTCTAATTGTAATAAACTGACCAGTACAATGTAGTGATTGGATAATTCAGTAAAGTAATTTTTTTCTTTTTTTTACTCTTCAGTGGAAGAGCTGGGAGCCGTGTTTTTTTTTTTTTTTTGATCTTCACTTGAAGACCTGGGGGACCCTGGTTTGTGATACAGGGTACAGAACACTGGTTGAGCAAGCTATACTTCTGCCTTCAGATATATGTAAACATTTTCTATAGAACTTGAAAAATCATTGTGCATTTCTTGTGTTTGTGTTAACTTTGGGTTTGATTCATAGTCCCGTGGTTCACTTATGTAAAATGACAATTGACAAAAAGTGACTCTGTGCCTATATGTAAATGAGCAAATCACAATGATGGAATGTCACTCATTATGAAGCATTTGAGTCCTAAGCCAAAACACCCTCAAGACATTGATCTATCATTATAGACATAAACTAGATTAGTGTAAGTTTTGTGCGCTGGCAGCTGTATTCAATTAAAAGCACAATTCCTTTCAGCTACGTTCAGTATTCTGCTTCCTTATTTGGACTCCCAGATTGATCTTTTATTAAGATGGAAAGGTGGAAGGGAGAAAAAGGTGGAAATGAGCAAGAGAGAAGACAAGGGACACACAGAATGAAGAAATGAAGAGGGTTGTGCTGGATGAGGTGGAAGAGGAAGGGCACTGTGATTTTTTTGTGGGGGATAGACCACTTTTTCCAAATTTTTAATAAAAGAGGAAAGTTGGAGAAGGAATAAGGGAAGAGGGTATAAGAAAGAGGTTTAGGAAAGAGTTAAGGAATTAACAAAACGTAAAACACAAGGCAGACAAAAACATTATAGTGGGCTGACATTGCTAAGGGACATAAGACTTACAGATGGCAGACAGATACAAAAAGGTGAGGGTGATAAGGTCTGAAGTTCAGGTCATATCTTGGTCTGGTGGGCCTCAGTTATCACCCCTCTCTGATGAAGCATGATAAGGGGACCCAAATTAAACCAGGATAATTGGCTTGATGGTCAGAGCCAACCAGGTCAGTTAATCTTGTACCCCCTGGAGGAGCCTTGAATAGTTTGCAGGTGTCTCTCTACTACCTGCTCACTTGCTGCCTCTACCAGGTCCTGAAGCTTGCTGTATTCATGTATTTCCAGACCCACAGGGGTGGAGCCCCCATTATGACCCTGTGAAGATGTTTCCGGCTAGGCAGGAGATGGTGGTAAGTGGTCCTAAACCTGACAGGCATGCAGCTCAGCTGCCCCCTGGGATCTCTGGAACTGTGGAAACAGGAACATAAAAGGAGAAAGGAAAACAAGGGGGGGGAGAAATATGAAGATAAGAAGGACTCAAGTTAGTGTAAAGGTTTTATGTAGTTACAGTACTTCCACTGTCTCATGCATTTCCATTATTCTTCTAATCTTTTATGATTGGATAGATAAATGAAAACCATCCTGCAGTATTACCATAGGACATATATTGCTGAAACCATGTGAAGGATGTTTATGTGATTATATAAAGTGCATTATTTCAGTATTTGTGATGGTTAGGACTTTCAGTAGTTTATGGTCTGTTGTGTGCACAGTGACAGTGATTCTTACTTGTAAGACATTATAGTACTTTTTAAATAGTCAGGAGTCATGCCAGAAGCACATAAAAATTAAAGAGTATTAAAACAGGTACAACTAAAATCATCAGTTGGAACAGACAAAATTCCTGCGTGTTATTAAAAAAATATGATATGGTATTAATAACACATGTAAGATATAAGGTAGTATTCTAATATAGTAATAACAAATATATTCAACACACTATTTAAAACTTGTACAGTCCCAAATCCATGGAAAACTTTTACTGTTACACAGCTGTCTAGAAAGAGAACAACATATATGAATAATTATCAACCAGTTAGTGTGACCTCTATTTTAAGAAAGTGTTTTGAGAAGTGTATCCTAGAATTAATGGAAAATGATAAAATAAAAAAAAATCATATGATATACAGCAGCATTATTTTACTAAAAGAAGATCTACCCTAAACAAGCTGAGTTTTATGGCAAACAACATCAGTTAAAGACTAACGGATGGCAAAGAGAAATGTATTCTTAGATTTGACAATGGCATTTAATATTCAGCTTCATAAAATAGTATACAAAACATTAGTTGATGCAAATACAATTCATATTTAGTAAATTAGGTTGTCAAATAGAATATAGACTGTTAAAATTCAAGGACAGACTTCTGAACCTGTGTATGTGAAAGAGGGAGTCCCAAAGTGCTTGATATTGGGCTCTTTATTAATACAGTCCTTGATATCGGGTTCTTTATTAATTAACACAGTTTTTTCAACTATTCTGTTATTCAATAAATTCTGGATGAACATGCCTACAGATTACTGCAAGCTTGGGTTCAGTATTATAGATATAAATAACTCTGGGAACATTAATAGCTACTTGGCTGAGGCTGCAATATGGGCAGAGAAAACTGGTATTAAATTCAGCAGGAATAACTGTAAAATTGTGTGTTTTTTTTGTAAAACAGTATTCAAACATCCATTATTATTACCATGTACCATTGGAAGAAGTATATGAATATAAGGATATGGGCATAATAATGTCTAGCTGGTATTTTACAACTCATGTTAATCAGATAGTGATAAAAGCAACGAGGCAGGTCTATTAAAGAAAACTATCTCCTTAAGTCAAAGTATATGTTGAGCTATATAAAATATGTATCAGACACATCTTAGAATATAATAATGCTTTCAGTGTTTATAATAAAGGACAATTAACTAGATTATAATCAGTTCAGAGAAAATTCACAAAGAAAATAACAGCTTTGAAATATTCTTAATGTAAGATGACAAAAGTTAAAATATTTTTATAGTCCATTACCAGTACTTCAGAGTAAAGTTAATATTAATACTAGGCATACAGTGATTAAATGCTACAAGCAGTTTTGAATTTGAAGTAAATGACATAAAAACTCATCAATATAATTATTGTATCTTTGAGATAAAAATATAAAGGATTGTGACAAGAGGATCATCTATACCACAGAAAATACTTGTTTTATGGAACAAATTACCACTTTGGATATGGATGTCTGAAACATTAACAATTTTTAAGAATAAATTAGATCGATGTTTATGATCCACATTTTGATGAGTCAGTGTTTCTAGACAGCCTCAAAGCTAGAATGATGAAAAAAACTTGTGAACTTAGGAACTTATAACTGCTGTGACAATGGTATAGAACACTGGAGTGTGACTGACGTGTACTTCCCTGTTATGCCTATCACATGCTCAGTGCTCATCAGCACAGCTTGCCCCAAGCCACCTGAATGTATTTATGCCTATACTAATACAATGCGATTCATGGAGTTCAACATGGTGAAACCTCATTTGCATATGAAGTTTCGAATCACCCTCAACGTATGGTAGCCTTAGTCCACTGTTTGTGACTATGCTGAGCCACACTTGTCATCCACAGCCTGAAAAAAGTGCAACCCCCTATGCTCAAACCTATATGATAGATCATCTGCTGCCTGCTGGTATAGGTGGTTACCCTGTTTTCTTCATGTTTAGGTTTAGACAAGGACTGGGATTCATAAAGGTTACCACTAAGTGTACACTGAGTGTAGCCTTTCTGAGTTAATAGACAGCACAAGCAATGTGGCAGGGACAGTTAGTGGTAACCTTTATGAATCCTAGGGAAGATGGTGGACAGTTGGACAGGAAAGATTTGTAATCTTATAAACATTTGGATTTACATAGCAATGATATTATTACATTCATTACTATCTATGAGAAAAATTCTTATTTGATCCGTAAACATATTAAAAAGCATTGCCTGTTTCATCTAGTGATGCTTCTCGCTTCACACTTCTTATATTAGATTACAGGTTTGGTCATTGAAGAAGTAGGAATTTAGGCCAGTGTCTCAAGCATCAGAAAATAATATGTTTGGTAATGGCTGTTTGTGATGTCAGGATTGTGTGCAATTGTTTTATCTGGCAGGCAATTTAGTACTAGAAATTTGTAATAAACCTATGACATTAGATATCAGATAAGATGCACCACACAAAATATGATTTATCTGGTAACAAGCACATGTGGCACTTTCTATGTGGGTTAACCAAAAGGAGGTTTAAGGAACGTATTAGTGCCCACTTTAGTGATTTCAGGTGTAGGAAGACTAGAAGTAGGCTTTTTAAACACACTATCAAGCATTTCAAAGCACATTTTGTTTTTATGCAGATTGATGCTATTATGCATACTGATGTTCAAGTGAATTTGAATGCAGACTTAATGATAAGGAGCAATTTTGGATAGTTACCACAACGGCACATTTTTATCCATGTTTAAATGAACATATGTAAAGTGTTCTGGTAATGATGCTTGCTATTATTTAGTTTAATTTTTAGTATAATTCTGAATTGGGATTATTATTGTAACTTGTTTGTTATGCTTCGTCACTTTAAATTATGTAGTACATATGACATTGAATATGTATTTAATGGGCTTGTGGCTGTTTTTTGCCAAATACTGTGGAAGTATAAGTGAAACTGGTTTATCTAGCCACTGTGCAAAATAAAATGTTTCTTCACTCCTTTGAGTGCTGATGTTTTGTATATATATATATATGGGTCCCTATCGGATTACTGAAGTTTCAAAACTGTGAACATCACACGGCCGAGAACATATGATTGAAGTTTTGAAACTTTGAACGATTTGAATGGAGATTACCATACAGTGTGGAACAGGAAATTTACCATTTTCCCTCACTGCAGTATGATCTTGGAGTTGGTATATTTAATTAGCAGGGGGTGTGGGGAGTGCAGGGGGACTTGTCCCCCTGCAAAAATGCAAAAACAAAAAACATTGTTTATTTATTTATTTTTTTTTTTGTTTTAGCTTCGAAGTTTCAAAACTTCGATTATACGGTCTCAGCCGTATGATTTTCGAAGATTTGAAAGTTTGGTAATCCAACAGGGACCCATATATATATATATATATATATATATATATATATATATATATATATACACACACACACACACACACACACACACACACACACACATACATATATATATATTTTTATATATATATATATATATATATATATATATATATATATATATATATATATATATTTATATATATATATATATATATATATATGCATATATCAAATACCAAACCATTCTGGTGCACGATATAATACCATCTGGTGCTCGGAAAGCCAAAAGTACAAAAGACACCAAAATATTCCAGCATTCAAGACACAAAAGCAGCCAGTTTGCAAATGAAGGTTAATGCAGCACAGAATGGTTTTGCACAAAGGCGTCATTAGTGTGTGTCTTAAACAGCAGTAAGCCTCAGTTTATGTAGCAGCCTAGAAAAAACATTTAGAGACATGTACATCATATCCATGTAAACAATATAACAGGTTTGCTAAATGCGTAACCTGCTTGCATACAAACGCAGTATGTATGTGCAAAAATCACTCCCCACTTTTATCATTAAGAATGTGAAAGTCATTAATAAAAATGAAAGAACTCCAAAAGTTACAAAATATATGAATTGCCCAAAAACATATCTGCTGTACTTCATATGATAATGATACAGAAAGGTATATAACCATGGCTTAAATATACACTCTTATATCAGATACTCATCTATCAACCACATACTTAAAAATTAGTCATAATAATAATAATAATAGTAGTAATAATAATGATACTGATAAGGGTAGCCAAAACATGATAAATTACCATTGATCATTAAGCCCTGGTTTAAAAAGAGCTCCCAAATTTGTGATCCATCTGCGTTCCTTGTTTGATAATATGTTATGCCTAACCATATCATTCATTTTTGATGCTTTAACCATATCAATACCTACAAACACAAAATGTGCAGTACTATGGACTAATATATGCTTGTAAAGAGCACTTCGAGCTTGTTTACATTTGATATCGCTAATATGTAGGGCTATCCTTTGCTTCAAAGTACAAGAAGTCTGTCCAATATAAAAAGCTCCACATTGGCATATTGCCATATATATCACCCATGTGCTAGTACATTTAATTAGATACTTAATATCATAAACTTTCCTAATATTTACTGATGTAAAAGACTGTGTTTTAGACATTAACTTGGAATATTTACAAAAAACACAGTATATACTTCCTACTGAGGTCTGTGGCGCTCCCCCTAATGGGTATTGACCCTTCTTAAATGAAGAAAGATATTGTCCCAAAGATTTACCTTTGCGATAACCAAAATTACATGTTTCGTTAAGTATGGTAGAAAAAAATGGATCTGAATATAACACGTGCCAAAATTTTGAAATAGTTTCTTTGATCTTAAAGGTATTACTACCATACATGGTTATAAATCTCAATCCTTCTGACTTGGTCTGTCTCAACTTTTGGGAATCTCATAGCAAACTGGTCCTACTAGTAATCTTCGACTACTTATATGCCATATCTACCACCAACTTGGTATATCCCCTAGCCAAAAACCGTGCTTTCAAGCCTAAAGCCTGTTCTTCATATTCGGTGTCAACTGAACATATTCTTCTAACCCTCTGGAATTGGGCTACAGGAATACTGTTGATGGTGCGGCCAAGGTGACAGCTGTGGGCATGCAAAAAAGAATTCTTGGAAAAAGGCTTTCTATATAGATTGGTTATAATAGTATCATCTATAGCCTTGATTACATTCACATCCAAGAAATCAATAGTAAACAAGTCCAATTTCCCTGTAAACTTGATACCATATTTGTTATTCTTTAGGTATTGCATAAACCTATGCCACTCAGCTACTTCTCCCTGCCACACCACCCAACAATCATCAAGGTATCTGCACCACATAATGAGCTTAGATGTAAAATTATGAATTGAAGTATAAATATACTGGGCTTCAAAATACCCCATAAAAAGGTCGGCGTAAATGGGGGCAAACATTGCCCCCATCGCCGTACCTTTCATCTGCAGACACCATTGATTGTTAAACATAAATGCATTATGTTCCAACACAAGTTGCAATAAGGACAACAAAAAATCCATCTCTGGTTCCTTAAAAATATTGGACTGCTGTATCCAATAATGAACAGCCCTCATACCCCCTTGATGGGGAATACTTGTATATAAAAACTGCACATCCAGTGTCCCTAGATGTGCTGTATTTGGAACCTGTAAGTTGTCCATTAATTGCAAAAATTGCTTGGTGTCTCTTATCCTTGCCCTCATCAAGGGAAGGAGAGATTTCAACTTAAATTCAAGATATTCAGACAGGGGTTCAATCAGTGATCCCCTGCCTGCCACTATCGGCCTACCTGGCGGATCATGTAGTGTTTTGTGAATCTTTGGAACCAGGTAAAAATATTGAAAGACCGGTGAATCCACTGTTAGCTGTGATACCAGTGAAGCAGATATAACACTATGTTCTTTAGTCCTGGTCAGAAATTCGTCTATCTCATGTTTAAACTCGGTAGTAGGGTTCAGTGGTAAAAACAATAAGAAATAGAGTCAGGCACCTATCTATATGCTTCTCGCTCATATTTAGTTTTATCCCAAATAACTACAGTCCCTCCCTTATCTGCACCTGTTATAACTATATTATGGTTGTGCATTAAAGAATTCAAAGCTCTTCTTTCCTCAGAAGTGAGGTTATCAGAAAAAGGGAGAAAAATATCGGCCTGGTTGACCTGTAAATCATGCACTATCAGCTGTTCAAATGTTTTAACCGTACTGCAGTATGGAGGTTGGAACCCCGACTTCCTAAAATGAAATGAGTCACCTTCAATCTTATGTACCCCGTCTTCTCTATGAGCAAAAGAATATTTAAGATTCAAAGTTCTACAAAACTTTTAACATCCTTTATTACATCAAAATGTGACACATAGAATGATGGTACATATCCCAACCCTTTACTTAACACACTGAGTTCACTATCAGTAAACACATATTGAGTAAGGTTAATAACTAGCTGATTTACATCATTAACATCATTATTAACTTCTCCTGGTATAACTGTGTCAGCTAAACCTGCAGACTGGCCTGAAATAATTGTTCCATTTGTTCGTTTTTGATGTTTATGACCTCCCCTTCTAAAGGGGCTCTTTGCCTTTTAGGAACGGGTGATACAAGCCCACCCAAGTCCACAATCTCTGTTTCTGTGTCAGTATTGGAGAAACTTGAGGAAATCTCCAAGGCACTAGAAGTGTTGTTAAGTTTCTGAAGTATAGACCTAACTCTTTTCCTCTTAGGTCTATTAAGTTTCTTTGTATCAGAAAAACGTACCCCTCGTTTCTGTTTCTTCCATGAAAATACAGTATAATTTTTAAAGTCATTCATATCCCTCTGATATTTATTCATCTTACGCCCTTGTAATTCTTTATCATATTTATCTGTCTCAACCAAAAATTGGGCATATAGTTCCTCGTAATGGACTGTACCAACAAAGGTACTGGTGCGTTTGTGGCATGCTTCTAACTTGGAAAAAAGGTCAGGCAACTGTTTTGCATAATGTTCAACCAGCAATTGTATAAACATACTGGATTCAGTTAATTGAACTGCTCACCATTTTTTCATAAATTCAACATCCTCAGTGCCCAACCCAGGTTCAGCATAAACCCTTAATCCACGTGGCACAATTTTAGCCTGTAAATAAGCCTTTAAAAGCTTAACATGCCAAACCAATGAAAGTACCTTTTTAGAAATATCCATAAGCTGTTTAAATTGTTCCTGCATGTCGAAATGTCCACCAGTCACCAAATTAGTCTCAGTGGTAATTTTTTTAGTAAAACATGAACAATCATCCTTATCCGCTGCTAAATTAGTAGAAATTGTAGATACCAACTCTAGAGCAAACCTGCTGTCCGGATATCACCTGTTCGCCAACTAGTGTAATAACACCAAGCCGTTGAAGCCCTGGTTAGGCCCCTTCAATCGTATCAGCACTCGTAAACAATAGATGTCAAATACCAAACCACTCCGGTGCACAATACAATACCATCTGGTGCTCGGAAAGCCAAAAGTACAAAAGACACCAAAATATTCCAGCACTCAAGACACAAAAGCAGCCGGTTTGCAAATGAAGGATTTATTCCTGGCACAGTCTGCAGCACAGACCGGTTTCTCACAAAGGCGTCATCAGTGTGTGTCTTAAACAGCAGTAAGCCTCAGTTTATGTAGCAGCCTAGAAAAAACATTTAAAGAGACATGTACATCTTACCCATGTTAACAATATAACAGGTTTGCTAAATGCATAACCTGCTTGCGTACAAACACAGTATGTATGTGCAAAAATCACTCCCCACTTTTATCATAAAGAACGTGAAAGTCATTAATAAAAATGCAAGAACTCCAAAAGTTGCAAAATATACAAATTGGGTGGAAGGGTTAGATAAACCTGATACCAACTCTTGAGAGAAAACACCAATTAGCAAAATGATAAAATATGTCTGCATTGAGACTGGCAAATCTGATACTCACCCTTGGCAATAGACTCCAGCTGTTAAACTAAGAAACTAAGTCAACATGGAGACTTGACAGGAATGAGCCAATATTTATGAAATGGCTAAGTAAAGTAAATGTAGGAACTGATGAAGAGATGGATGAATCTCACAATATAGAAAAGGGAAAGAGAACCTTTATTTGTTTGTTTATTTATTTCCACTTGTTAACCTGGTAAATGAGTTGGTCTAATGATCCTTTCCATTCATAATCCAGGCACAAGTTGACTAAGTCATAAGCAAAAAGAATATAAGGAGAATATAAGGAGAAAAATGCAGTTTATATGAGAAGGGATGAAATGCGAGAGTAGTACAAGCATCAGTCTGCAAAAAATGAACAGCAGGCAAAGAGCTGTGCAATATTTACAAGAATTAATGGCACTTCAACTAAATTTTTTTGCAAAAATTATTAGAATTTCAACTAAGCAATTCTTAGCATGCAATCATGCAATAACATGAGATTTGTAGAAGATATGTGTAGCAATGAAAATTCTGTAGCATTTTGAAAGCAGAGACTTAACCATCTCCTGCTACACAAAAGCAGAGAGATAGTCAGAAACAGAAGAAAGGCTGTTAAGAATAAAGCAAAACCATAACTAGGACAATTGGTACCTTGAGCAGTTCCCAAACTGACACCCCCTTGACCTAAACTTGAAGTAACAAAAAAGTAATCTTTCAATTTGTGCATCAAAAGAAATTATCCTATAGCTCCAAAACTATAGTAAAGCGGTTCTACTACCTTCTTGCTGCAGTTGTAACATGTAAACATTTATTAAAAGACATGCAGTATCAGTCACGGCTGTTTAAATGAATGATGGTACTGTACTCCCAGCTGATCAACAATACTACTAAGGTGCCAATCAATGCCTCTGACAACTTGTACTGGGGCCTCTGCCCACCTTTGTCCTACCCTAACTGTGCTAGTGGAATAAAAAAAGTAACAAAAATTAATAAAGTATAGAAAGATAAACTATCCATACATCTGGTGAAAGAAAATTACTGAGATGAGTTACCTTTTGTAATGGGTGGACTAGATGAAGAGTAGAAACTGATAACTGAATTTACAGGAGAACAGGCCATGGCCTCCACTTCATGTCAGAAAACTGATGAAAATAATGCCAACTTTGTCTGCTTTCCGAAAAAGCCATGTAAATTTCAAGAAGGCTCAGTTAGAAGATGATATGCAAAGTATAGCTGGATAGAATATAGCAAAGTAGATGTGGAACCAAGGAAACAGAACAGCCCCACGTCACATCCATATTTTGAACTAAGAACTTGTCTTCTCTACAGGATAAACAGAGACAAAGAATAGATGGTGAGCCAGTTAGTAGTTCCAAGCCCTTTCAGAACACTTAGGATACTAACACATTCTGCGTGGACATTTTGGAATGGATAAGACACAAGTTAGAAAGATAGATCTTAATGACGTCCTCTTATGAATGACATAGAGAATTTTGTGCAGATTGTCTAGAATGTCAAAAAGTAACAACTAACCAATGTTTTAAGAACCCTTCGATACCCTTACATTTTAAGAAAGTCCCATTTCAGATTATAACAAAGTATACTGCATGTTCACTGGTAAAATCAAGTAAGAGTCATCAGTATATCCTGGCAGTCAATGATTTGGCAATTAAATTCCCAGAGGCAGTGTCCTTATAAAGAGTTAATGCAAACTCCATAGCAAATGTGGTAGTACTGCTCTCACAGTCAAGAAAATGGGCTAGCTGAGCCCTTTAATAAAACATTTAAATCTATGTTACAAAAGGCTATAGAACTGGATAGGAGAAATTGGGATAGACTGCTTTTACACCTTCTCTTTGCTATGAGGGAAGTGCCCTGATCCCCACTTGGATTTACATCCTGTAAACTGCTATATAATATATGTCCTCACGGCTTGCTAGATAGAGCAAGAGAAACATGGAAGGGGCAATTACCTAATTTAAAAGAGTGATAGAGCATTTTACAGACTTGCAGAATGGCTTAAGAACTATAATACTTGTATATGTAAATACATGGAGAGCACGGGAGACACAGCAGATAGTATTTTATAAGCCTGCTCATCTCTGACAACTTATACAGCTAAGAAATTAGTATCCACTGGTGTCAACAAGTTCCTTATAAAATTACAAAAATTTTTTAAAATTTAAAAAATGAAGTGAATTATACAGTGAAACAACTGGGGAAGAGGAAACCAGAACAGTTATACTACATAAATATTCCGAAACCTTGTTGAGAAAGCTTCTGTAGTAAGTATCTTTATGAATGAAGTTAATAATCCCATAGCATGTGTTGAATTAAAATAGAAGAAACATTATCAATCACAGAAATAAGAAGTAAAGGAATTTCTTGGGTATAAAGACATATTTTTCAGAGTTCCCTGGTGTCCCACAGGGCTCGGTCCTGGGCCCCCTCTTGTTCGGCATCTACTTTTCAGAAGTACAGGCAAACACAGGAGGATTATGGCTGACAAAGTTTGCAGATGACTGCAAACTGGGCGCCATAGTTGAAAACACATCTGACACAGATATCCTACAGAAGAGTCTCATAGAAACGGATAACTGGTGCCAGAGCCATGGCCTAAAGTTAAACGCCAAAAAATGCATAGTCATACCCTTCAGGAAAAACAAGGTTACCCCCAGCTACCATATAGGTGGCAATCCACTAAGCACAGAAGAGGTTATCAGGGATCTGGGGACCCAGGTTGACAGTAACCTTTCGTTTGACACTCACGTTGCCAAAGTAGTTAGGAAGACCTTCTACATTGCCCACCTGATCATGAAGGGATTCACATCTAGATCAAGGGAGGTCATTGTTCCCCTATACTCATCACTCATCAGACCAATGATTGAGTACAATGCCCCATTCGGAATGTATCTTACCCGACACCTGCAGCAATTGAAAAGGCCCCAAAGGTTCCTCACCAGAAGGATAAAGGGTCTCAAAAATATGTCTTATGCTGCCCGACTGAAGGAACTCCAGCTCTATTCAGTCACATACCGTCTGCTCAGAGGTGACCTGTGCCTGACATACAAGGCCATGTCCAACCCGGAATTAATGAACATGCTCCACCTCAAAAAATCTAAATCCATGAGAACTACAAGAGCAAGAGACTTAAACCTTAACACGGTTATAAATAGGATGTGCTGGAGGGACAGATTCATCACCCAGAGACTCCCAATGCTGTGGAACAAAATCCCGGTACATGTGAGGCAGAGCACCTCGCTGGCTTTGTTCAAGAGAAATCTTGACCAATGGATGGGAGATCGCAGGTTTACCCCGGGGATCACCTCAGTGTCACTACTGGACAGAGGCACAGCATAATGGGCATAGTATCCTTCAAACTTAAGGGGTGGTGAAAGCCACAAAACTTTGGGCTAGGCTTATAAATGCCCTAGGGCAGATAGCTTAGTATGAACCTATGAACCTATGAACTAGTCTAACTATGGACAGCACAGAAACGATGCCTGGTGAGAAAGTACATTTTAAACCATACTGCATGCCAGAATTTCAATACCAAGCAGTTAAGAGAGAGCAGTATAGAAACTGTTCAAATGTGGGGTCATAGAATAACCCCAGAGTTATTTAAATAGCCAAGTTGTGATTCTTCAAACTGGATAACTCTATAAGGTTTTGAAAAAAATCAGAAAACTAACTAGCATCTCAAAATTTGATTCATATCTGATGTTCCAAGTGGACAAACTGACTGATAAATTAGGTAAAAGTAGGTTTATTTCCATTTTGGTCCTTACCAAAGGTTATTCTGTGTAAGAAGCTAAGGAAAATGGAACTTAACCATACCAGACAGCTTTTTTTTCACTACAGTGTCCTGCCTCTTGGCCTCAGTGGAGCACCTGCAACATTCCAGAGGGTTTCATAGTTCCACTGATTCTGGTAAGCTATGTAAAGGTCAAGGGCCATCGTAATGTAGGCTGCAAGGTCATACAGTAGATATTCAAACCAAACCAAGTATCTAATGACTTCTTTAATGAGTCTAGTGAGTTACATTTCCTTACTTGTAATGGCAATCTGTTCCATGATCTCAAAATACTTTGGGTGATAAACCTTCCTCTAAAAGTGGTTCTGTATTTTGCTATTTGAAAGGTATAATTTGCCCCATGAAAAGTTTACCTTGATTGCAGCAACTCAATATTGAACAAAAGCTGTGTTTTTTCACCATGAAATGCAGGATATGCTAGGCACAGTCTGCCATGTAACCAGTGACAACTGAGAAAATAAGTTAAGTTTAGCTCAGTGTTCCTGAAATGTGATTGCCCTACACTCCATAATTTATTTAGTAAATTTTCTTTGAGCACCTTCTAATACAGAGAGGTCACCTCATAAATATGTGCAAAATAATGTGTTGCATTCAATTATAAGTCTAATATACAGTTCAAATAATTTCAATAGGACTGCAACAGATCTAGTAAAAAAGTTTCTCACAAGGAGACCCAAAACATGCATGGCCTTTGCCTTAACAGTGCAAACATTTTTTTTAAAAAAGGTTTAGTTAGAATGTATATATGCACCAAGATCTCTGTATTTATTCACTTCCTGTATAATATTATTTTCTAAAATAAAAGCTTTTTCTGGTCTGAAATGTCCAAAATAAATAGCACCACTCTTAGATGGATTTATATTGAGACGCATTTTATTTAACCATTCAAACAGTTTGGACCATATGAATTGAAAGCTGAATGGTCTGATAATGATGTTAAAACTGTGCCAATTTTAATATCATCAGCATATTTAGATAACCAAAAAGTTCAATTAATAGGCAAAAATGAAAATAAAAAGTTGAACACTATAAGGCTTAAAATAGACTATGAAAAGTGGCCTTGAACTTTAGCACATTGTCATCTATGACTAAGCCAACGCCTAACCCATTCAATAATATAAGGATTTATCTTATTCTTTACCAGGGATCTAATTATTGTTACATGAGGGATACAATCAAAGGCCTTTGATAGTTCTAAGTATGCACCCCAATACTAAGACCATTATCTAAGGCTTCACTAACAGTTTCATAAAATCCAGTCAAATTGGAAAAAGTAGCTCAACAAGTGCTAATCCATTCTCATGGAAGTTTAGAAGTTATAATAAACACCTCTCAAAACACTTGCCCATAAGTAATGTTTGACTTATAGGAATTTAGTCAGTAGTATTGTCAAAAGATCCACTTTTATGTATTGGTGCAATACTTGCCAGCTTCTGTAAATCAGGAGGTCACTAATAGCATATTAAATAATAAGGTTAAAGGGCTATTAGTTAGCCAGAAAGGTTATAAATGAAAACCTGGTAAAGACTGAGGGCCAGAACCACTGTTCTTTTTAACCATATTTAAATTAGATTTCACCATATCCTCTATGGTTAATGGACATGAAGTATAAGATTTATGCAAAATTGGGACTTTGTTGATGAAACTAAAGTGTGAAGTAGTCATTTAAAATTCAGCTATTTCAGAAAATTTACAAATAATTGTACCCTGATTAAGAATAGATGTCTACTATTAGCATTTTTGAGAAGGCTGATGTAACTATAACATTTTTTAAGATCAGCATTCTTAGTGATTCTTCATAAACAGCTTTGGCCGTTTACATTTGAATTTTCAATGATATACAAAATGTGTTTTTTTTATCTTTAAAGAACTAGAACCAAACACTTTAAATAATTTGTTGCTCCTACTTTTTTTCTTACTATTTTAGTTAGTTTCTTATTCCATCATGGTTGGTGGTAAAATCCATTTTTGGCCAGTTAATCTAACCTTTTTGCACTTATTAAATAGCTGTAAACATTTGCTCTCAGACAACTGACAAGTCGCTGATGGTACAGGTGAAGTTTCAATATTCCAGTCTAGGTCATTAATTTCTTTACAAAGTAATTGATCATTAATCACTGAGCAGCCATAACTTGATATAACTATTTTAGAAATATTAGTATATGAATCTACAATAAATTCTAAAGCCAAATAATGAGTGGCCCTTAATGAGGAAGATATTTAATATTATTGATTTTACTATAAATATTAGTAAGCAGTAGATCCAAAGCGTGTTATTTCACCTAGTAAAATCAATCGTATGGACCACATCTGTCAATGCCATTAAGTCATAAAATGCATGTTTGGACAGCTGCATGTTCCGTACCAACAGTCAATATTAGAAAAAATTCAAGTCACCTAGAATTATCAAGTTTTTAAGATTCCTTTTGTCAGCCATGAATTGCAAATACTGTGTTTGATGCACAGTATTCATTCTTGGGCTGTGATAACTACAAATTATAAAGTAAACTAGTATTATTGAAGAACATTGGAAATTCAGTGGCAAGAGAATCCATTTCAATTTTATCATGTAAGAATTTTGAAAGGATGGAATCATGAACAAACACAACAATCCCACCTCCAAAAGTGTCAATTCTTAGGCATTCATATTTATTAATTCCTAATACATGAACATTACTGAATTGCCATCCTACAGTTACAGCTATAATATCTGTAATATAGCTATAATAGAAAGTTATGCCTGACTATCTATAATTTATTTGTAAAACTGTGAACATTAGTGTAGTAAACTTTTTGCTACTCTAATAAGCCATTCATGTTTTTACACAGAATAAGATTGTAGTACAAAAATGTGTTATCAATTCAGAAAATTTCGTACTTAATGATTTGGTACTTAAAAAACTAGGATGAAAATCCCTCAGCCATTTGTTATGTAACGCTGCTTGTAAAGCCTGACAAACAAAATTCTTAGTCCCCATACCAGGTGTGCAGCAGTCTACATGGATGATATAGGAATACTTTTTGGGGATTGGGAAAACTATCACCCTAAAGTTTCTGCTTCAAGCTGGGCCAGCTACTAACCCAGCTATGTCCAAGGTAGTCATGGCTTAAGTAATAGGCTGAGGATAAAAAAAAATGAAACAGTAAAAAACTGGCCTATTACAACCACTAAAAACAGTGTTAAGCTTAGATATGACCTGCTTAGCTATGATTGAAAATGTATTGTTAATTTTGCCATCACTGATTGCCTCTTGAGTAATCTAACGCCAGGTACAAGGCTTCCTTGAAGTGGATAGTTGAAACAGAACAAGCCTTCAGGCAATTAAAAACAAGCTTTGCTCAGAACCAGTAGAAGTAGCTCTAGGCCTTTCCAAGCAACTCTTGGTAATCATGGATGCTTCTAAGGTATGTATAAGGGCAGTTATGTCACAGACTATTGCTGGGTTTGGGCATATCCCATCTGTTGTATCTGCAGGAAGCTCAGTAACACTGAGTGACATTATTCTGCCATCAAGTGGGAATGCCTTGCCATAATCTGAGCCCTTACCACCAAAAAATACTATTTTGGGGGGAACAAATATATTAATTACCAACCATGTCCCTTTCTACTGGCAGAAAGATTGTAACTCTAAGCTGTTCACGTAGACTTTAACTCTCCAGCCTTACAATTTTGAGATACAACACTGTCCAAGCTACAGCCTTCAAAATGCAGACAGCCCATTCATGAATGCTAAAACCACTGGTTCTACACTTGGGAGAATCACAGTAAAGTGACTGCTGGTCTTGAAGAAGGGGACACTCATTGCAGTGTTGTGTCTGCTAGTACTACCTTTAACAAAGGATAAATTATCAGACAGAAATACAGATCAGGCAGGCTTACTAAAATGAGGCAAGGCACCATATCGACCACTAAGATGGAGGTGAATTGTTGGATATGTAATGGCTAATACCTAAGGAAGAAATTAGATTCATGTACTCTGGATCAAGTGGAGTCTTAGAGGAGCTATGAAAAAGTGAGCTTGGAGTCTGGAAGTTATCTGTGGAATCTTAAAGGGATATGAACCAAGACAAGTTACCCTACCTGTGCAGTAACACCTTTTGATAGTACTGATGGCTGTCACTGCTATTTTGCTTTGAAAGATCCTTGTATGAAAGAATAGGGCAACTGTGAAGTGTACTCTGGACACATTGTTCTGCTAGGGAAACTGTGAAGTGTACTTTGGACAGATTGTTCTGCATACAATGGACTTATTTACGTTATTCCCCATATTTTATTGCAAGAAAACATTTTTTATCTCTAGATAAACCTCTATAGAAACTGAATGGCTTTATTCCTGCAGGCACTATGGAATGCTATGTTATACCCATCTCTCTATGTATCTGTCTATCTATCTGCCTGCCTGTCTGTCTGTCTATCTACATATCTATGTATGTGTATATATATATATATTGGTCCCCTTAAGTTGGTCGAATTTGCATATTGTCAACAGCTTTCCTGCATGCCCCAGTTTAATCGACAGGAAAGATTTTGATAGTAGTATGAGATCACTATAATACAGGGATTGAGGAATTTGCCCTTATCCAGTATTGACAACATCAGAGTTGGTATGAAAACATTGTTCTTCACATATTACGAGATTGCCCCCTGGATTCACTAATCTTCTGTGCAGGACTAGCATAGTCCTGCACGGAAGCGCCCGTGTAGGAGGAGAACAGCAGAGCGCCATGCATATTAATGAAGGTGCACTGCCCGACCTCCCAGGCTTACATGGAGCGTGTACGAGTGCAGGGGGTGTGTCTGAGAGCAGAGCTCTCAGAATAAACACACCCCTGCAATGTAGAACAGCAGAAAGTGGAAATAAATGAGCAAGACCGCTCATAGGTGTCAGCATATCCCCAGCAACAGTCCCCCATGTGTAGAACAGCAACAGTACATATAAATATACTGAAGAAACCCCTTTATTTTTTAAAACTCTGAGTACAGCTAACCGTAGGTGCGCAGGTGTGTCCAACACTTAGCTATGGTTAAAGCAGCTTAAAAGGCTGTAGAGGATAACAAGGAAGATATATGCAAATGAAGCAGCACAGCAATAGTGTAGTGGGCACAGCATTCACCTAACGAGCAGGCATTCCCGGTTCGAGTCCCACTGCAGCACCTACCATTTTCCATGTGAAATCTGTATATGAACATTTTATTGCTGTATAACCTATGAAATAACATATAAATATGAACTGGAGTACTGCATTAAATGCACATGTGAAGTGTCAGTGTCATTACGAGTAAGGCACTAGTAAGCAGGTTTAAGCACAAATAAGCAGTAGTAAGCATATATAAGCACTAGTAAGCATGTTTAAGTGCATTTGCATGGGGGTAAGCATTGCCTACACAGATTAAGCAAAGTAGAAGCTAACTGCATGTAAGAAACTGTAACCGGAAGTTAGCAGTGCTTAACATCGCGCAAACCCGCACACACCCACTTAGAACTGATTTAAAGTGCCTTAATCACTCTGTACCCAATGGCCCATTTTCTGCCCAGCAACAAAATAAACAGCCTCTGCAAGTCTTGAACCCAGGACCCTGTACACTACAGTCACAGTAGTTAACCACTAAGACATAATAGCAATACATAAGAGTGAGGTTTCAACAAACAAATCCTCACCATAGGAAAATCAAACTGAACATGTGAAATGAAACTATGTACAAAGTGATGTTGTATAACCTGCTACATAACATAAATATGTGAACTGGTGTACTGCAGTAAGGCCAGATGTGAGGTGTTATTATAATAAAGTGTTGAATTGCTCAGGACCCCATACAGTGTACCTACACATGAATCACAGATACCAGACACAGATATAACATGTAACAAATAATAAATCAATGTCAAAAGGAAAACATAATGCCAATTAGATATTAAGCAACACTAAGCATTGCACGGGTCAGCTTACATGGTGTAAGCAATGTGTAGGCCGGCTAACTCAGTCTACCCAGTGGTATGCCCCTTTAAGTAATGCCAACCTTAGGTAAGCAGGTGTGCCCATAGCTTAGCCTTTTCAAAACCATCCAATCACAGAAAAGTGTGGGAAATCAGGCATATTTAAACCCCACAGGCGGGAATACATCCCATAACTGGTTGCAGTTTCCTACTGTAGTCAGACTGGCCAGAGTTGGAGAAGGCACTCGATTTAGAGCACAGCGCTGAGGCATTAATGAGTCTAAATACATGGTGTGGCTCCTGGTCAAACACCATGAGCAGAGACTCCTGCAGGGCCAATACCAGGGCTCCCAGTATAAAGCGGAGGCCTGGGACAGTCTCGCCTGTGAGCTCACTAGTGCCACAGGTATCCCCTGGACTGGTGAGCAGGTCAGGCATCACCATGCTGACCTGAAGTGGCGTAAGGTGGAACTACTGGAACAGTGGATCCAGGAGACTAGGCAGATGGCTGATGCCCCAGTACTGAGAAAGTACCCATTCTACTAAGTATACAATAATTGCCTAGCTTGTGTATACTATGGATAGGTATGACTAAATGTCACTGTATTTCTCTGACAGCTGCAGATGAGTGGGCTGTGAACCAGCAAGCCCATGCCGCTAGACTACAAAGGCTGCGTCGCGAGGCAGGTTAGTAATAATCCTGCACAAACTGTCATATCCTGTGAATAAAGGTATAACCCCTGGAGTGCGTGTGTATACTCTGATTTAATATGTTGTAGTGTTGCATGCTATAAATAGTACTGTTGTATTAAGCAGCGTTACCCACACTGTGGTATGCAGATAAAATGCATAGGAAGTTCTGTATAGCAAGAGGTTAGTCATATTGTACAACTGAGGGAGACTTAGAGAGACAACATTGGAAAGCTTTACACCAGTTCCCTGATAGCACAGTGTACTGTGACATTAACTGTAATATTTTTACCACACACAGCAGGGGTTTGAATCTCGGGAGTGGTAGTAAGTTGTATAAATAATCATACCCCACAGCTGTACAGAATTTGTGAGAATGTTCAGATAGAAAGCTGTATGCATAATTAGACGCAACAACTGTACAGATTTTGCTAGAATGTTCAGATAGTAAGCTGTAAGCATAATCATAACCATCAACTGTACAGACTGCGTCAGAATGTTCAGATAGTAAGCTGTATGCATATTCATACCCCTCAACTGTACCGATCTGCCCAGCATTTGCAGATAAATGGCCCAAATCTGCTGCCTGGTACCCTGTTCCCCTGAGAAATCAGTGTGATGATCCAAGAAATGTAGGCAGCCTGTGATGACATATAACCGATAGTCAAACCTGTACATAGTCAGAGAATGTATATGAAAACAAACCTGTCATTGTAGCAACACACCCAAGGTGTATGAGAGCAATTCGCATAATATGTCGCAGTAACACCTGCATCCTGTCAAGCCTCAACCAGAGTGTGTGCAATAATGGATTGAGGGCTATGTGTATAACATCAACATGGAATCTTGGAGTATGTGTAGAAATTGTCAGGTAGTGTTAAAGGTATTCTCAACACTTATAACAGGTAAAAGGTGTAGACTATATGTTAGACACAGTCCACGTATATACTAATCTACAAACATACCATTGTACAAAGTAAGGCCAATGGGCAGTGTAATAATACATGTAAGGGACAGATCACTGCAGTGACTAAGAAAGTTGTGAAAACTACAGGGATATATCAGTTGTTAACTGAACTCTCTCTCTTGCCCCATCATATGTGCAACATTAACCCAATTATGTACCTCAATGGGTATGTTTACTCTCCAAACTTATGTTGGGGCATATGTCCTATTGGTTCATAAATATCCACATTTGGTTCTATGCATGTGCCACATTGAAATACACCCATACTGGTGGCCTGCTGCTATCAATAAAACCTGCATGCTGTTATAATGGGCACTGCTGTTCCACATATGCATGTGTTCTGCTCGCTATGCAACTGTTTTAAATTTGGTGTCTTGAGTTAATGGGTATACCTATGCATGCTGTTATATCTAATCCTGAATGTTGTTGACTATTACTAACCCAATTCTGTCCTTAAACTGAAACACCACAGCTCGTATGGGAAGGCTGGTCCCAGCAGACCCACCTGTCCCACCTCAGCTGGCCATGGCACCAGGCACCAGCACATCTGGGGCCCAGCCTGGGACATCCTCCTCTGTAGGCCCTGCACCACCTGTCACCTGTCATCAGGTATGGGCCGTGGTGTGTATGGAGATAGATAGGGCATTTCAAGACCAGCTACGCCAGCTTGAGGGCCGAGTGGTGCAATTAGAGGGTGAGTCTTCCCCTCCTGCCCAGCCCCCAGCATGGCCACCTTTGGGGCTTTGAAGGTGCAGTGGTGACTGCCCATGGGTGGGGACCTCAGTCCCACTGTTTACATTTGGGGAATCATGGGCTTGCGACTTCCAAACACCCCAACCCATCCAAGGTGTTTACCCCCCTCATGTGTCATATACAGCCCCTGTATGCAACTTGTTTGTCTTGTCTGTTAACCTACCCAACCTACCTCCCCAAATATACCTACTACCCCTCCCCAACATCCCACTCTCACCTGAAAAAAAGGGCAATCTCTTCCCACAAAAAAATTTCGCCCCATACATAGATGTTCATTTCGCACACGTGTCCACTGGACACATGTAATCTTGTCTAATTGGCATCACAACAAATTATTGTTGTCCTCACCCACTCACAGGGGTTTGAGTTTCTGAATCTATCTCCAAATTCAGTACATATGCACAGCTGTTGCTGTAGAAGAAATGGGCAGCTATGGACCTTCCCTACACCCTTCCTGCACATCCCTGGCTATTTTCCCTACTGTCTTTCCCTCTTTGTGCCCCTTTTTCACCACATTCCTATCAACCCCTTTTTCTTTTCTTTTTAAGAAATTTGCGTGGGGGTAAGCGGGAGTAAGCACTTTTAAGCAGCAGTAAGTGGGTTTTAGCCTGTTTGCATGGGGGTAAGCAATGCCTACACAGGTTAAGCAATTCAGGAGCTAACTGAGTATGAGAAACAGTAACCAGAAGTTAGCAGTGCTTACCATCGCGTAAACCCACTTACAACTGCTTAAAAGTGCCTTAACCACTCTGTATCCAATGACCCTTGTTCTGCCTAGCAACAAAATAAACAGCCTCTGCTAGGCTCAAATCCAGGACCCTGCACACCATAGCCAAAGTGATTTACCACTAAGCCATGTCAGATATACATAACCCTGATGTATTCAAAACATATCAACCAGCCCAGTCATTCAACAGTACAGAGAATGTATTCCAACATGTAAATGTATGTGTGTGAGTAAATATATTAATGTCTAAACAGATATAACATATTGATATAAGTATATATATATATATATATATATATATATATATATATATATATGTAGAAATATACACACACACACACACACACACACACATATATACATGCAAATGCCTACAGCTATAGCTATATATGTCTACATCTGCATGTCTACATATATGTCAGGTTATATATATGTCAGCAGATATATATATATATATATATATATATATATATATATGTCAGCATATATATATATATATACTGATATATATATATATATAGAGAGAGAGAGAGGTATATACGGACATATATCTGTAGATAACAATGGGGAAATAAAAACATATATGTCCACATGCAATGTTAATGGGGTTGAAAGGCCCCAAACAATATACATCTTATACGAACAGGTATACACCCCCCACAGCCAAACACGTTCCCCCCTGCAATACACTACCAAGTGTTGCAGATCCCATAACCAGGACCAGATATGACATGGCCATCCCTAGGATACATATACACAGACACATATATGCAGGTACAGTTATGCATATATAGATATATGACTGCGGTGGTGGTGCTGCTGTAGCATTGTCACCTCACAGTAAGATGTTGTCCTTTTCGATTCTCAGCTAGAGCGTCTTCTGTGTGGAGACATGCATGAATGGGCATACCTTCATTGAAAGTTGTGTGTCAGAGCTGGCAACTCGGCACGTAAAAATTCACTGCCAATCAGTAGCGGACCGGAGTTCCGCTGTGGTGACCTCTAACCGGGAAAAGCCGAAAGACACAACAACATATATTTAGATATATATGTAACTACACATACACACACAGAGATATGTACAGTAAGATACATATGTAGTACATGCACACAATATGGAGCAGCCAGTATTCCTACAGTTACCACCTTACCAACTGGGGACTGTATGAGCCACCCATACAAATGACATTCATTGCCTGCAACATATACCCACAGAGATATCAAAGACTATAACACCACACACAGGTGTGCATAATTGGGAAAGCTTTATCTGTGTACTATGACAGTTCTACATGCCATGTCATACAGCTGTTTAGACACAGACATCCATATGAACAGGGTAATGCAACTGTGAGACAGTTATACTTATACAGTAGTCTGGAAAGGTTGACATATGTTGTTGTCCAGGCTGAGGCCTTCAAGTAGTACAATAGTAAAGACAGACTGGGCCACAGCATACCAAACAATCAACCGTACGTAATGTAGATGTATAGTTCGACAGCCTCTATCTACACTCTGTACACAATCCCTAGGGGGTAAAGACCCCAGTTGACACAATGGGATGTATCTGTTACATAACAAGGCATAACTGATACCATCACAATCACAATGACAAATAGAACATTCTGTATGGCAGGAGGCAGTAGGCCTGCATTTACCCAAGGTGGATTGTATAGTAATGTACATCCAGATACCGTATACATTTGCCCTCAGAGGTTATGCATTCATACACCCCTGTCTGTCCTGACACATAATAACCACTGGTACAGAAGTGCCATGGCCACATACTACCCACTAGTTAGAGACAGACATATGTACAGCATCCCACTGCTTTGTCTGACATACATGACTGTTATGGTGCCCCAGTAGCAGTACATCTGGCAAGTATCTGGACATGACATCTCACTGGGTAAGTACAGTAAGCTGCTAGGCATGTAACAAAGCACAGTGCAGGCTACAGGCAGAGTGACTCAACACTGGCCTACATCTCCTATGTGGGAATACACATGTACCTGCATAGATAGCAGGCTCTACAGGCATGTCACATCACAGAGTAACAGACACCTGTGTGAAAGTGCATAACCACAATCAATGTGAACACAACCACAGCTTCATATAGTTAGTTAGCGTAACATTACAGTATATGGACTACCTGATCACCACCATCCTCATATGTGCCACTCACACACCAACCCTACATATACTGGGCCACTACACAGTGTGGTCCAATGCCTGTCTGTGGTATGGGACATGTTTGTTTGCCTCTACAAACATGTAAGCTGACAGGGTGACATACAGTGGAGCAGCATGCAACATCAGTTAGAACAGGGCCAAGAACAATGACATCTACCACAGTCTCTACACAGGCCAAGGTACACATTCACTATACACACACTGTCGACAATTGCCAGACTTACACATACCTCAGTACTGTACACACAACCACAGAATGCCCATGCTATGTCCTCAAATATAACCCCTACAATACATAACATGTGTAGCAGTATGATATCTCACTGGCTTGTTATCAGATATGCTGTCAATGAATATGGTGTACAGAACATATGCACCCCCTACTGCATGACATATGTACAAAGGTTGACAGAGTTGTGGCTGGAGGCACAAACACAGGGCCAGTATTGACATGTTGCTGTGATAACCTCATACATTTACTGTTGTAACAGGGTTTGTTGCAACATATGTCCTATGAGGGATATGAAGTCAGTAACTCTCCCAGCTGTCACCATCTACTGACTACAATCTTCACACTACCTTCTGCAGTTGACAGATAGGTGCTCTTTGGGTAACACAAGGACCACAAGGCATCTCACACTGCCCAGTCTGCAGATGACCCCACAGATGGGGTTTCCTCAAACATAGCACTGACATGACAAGTATTAAAACATGTAAGACAGCCATAACCACACACACCCTGTTAAACCAACATTACCCCAACTGCAGTATAGCAGCATTTACAGTCTGTAGTCAAGACAGGCACATCCCCCTCCTGTGTGTTGGCCTGTTTCCACAGTGTATTTTGTGAGAGGTAAGTCCCCAATCCATCTGTGATGCTGTTTGCCAAACAACAGATCTAGTTCCTGCTCACAGTGAATGAAAAGGCCCAACACCAACATGATGTTCCTAGATATTGGAGTGCGTTTCCATGCAATTGGCTATGGGAATGTTACCACAGCTGTTCCACATGCAATCAGCTAGAGGAGGGTTGCAATTCATGCAGAGGCCATCAGCTGATCATGAGCATCACTGACAATACACATGTTGCTGCCTAAGCAAAACAGGTGTATGCCTTCACATCCACCAGAGAGGGAGTGAGATAGGCAGACAGAGGCAAAGATAAGTCACAGAGGGTTGGGACAGTAAAACTTAAGCATGCTTGTGTCACATACCTACTAGTCCAGGGTAACAAACCCCTGACTGACTATGTACTGCTATCACATGTCTAAGCAGTCATTGGATGCGCCACATACATTACATGTTGAGGAGTGTTCCAAACATATATGTGATGGTGAGTGACATCTGCAACAGTGATATGGTAGTTACACGGTAGGTCTTCTACATGTGCCTGTCCGCATAAACAGGTGTCAGTGTCAACACAGCCACACTCTCACAGGGATGCACACACATTGACACACTTGGAAGGGCCAGGGATACAACTCATCACTAGTTAGATTGCCACAACACAGTACTGTGCAGGTATCATATGCACCACAGGGGTTATATAGAGGTTATATGGGCAAAGGGTATGTGGAGACATCTGACATCAGACAGCATGCTTCAGTATGCCAATGGTATTGTAGTGAGTGTGAATTTGGTCATAGGCAACATACAACACACACACAGACACAGGGTGCCAGTACTGACATGCATGGATGCATTGCTTCATGGGTGTGTAGTGGTCGACTGTGCCAGATGGATATATAAGGCTAGGTGATGGGTATACCTTGGCATCAGGTGACATGACAATGGTCTACAGTGTGGCTCAAGGGTGCAGTGTCTGGTTTCCACACACAGCTGGGTATTGTATTCACCATCCAGTCACCTGGATAACTATTGCATGTGGGCAATGCTGTGAATTGCTTGCCATGTATGTGTTCCTTAGTCCATGACATGGACAGTGTCTGGGATGTGCACCCCTCCCACATACATGTACAGTGACATGTGGAACCGTACCTGGGGGTCTGGTCCATGTTATGTACACAGATTGTTATCATCACATGTGCCACTCCTGACCTCTTGTGGCAGGGCGTGCTCATGGACAGTCCTTAGCGGATCACATTTGATGGCACCACAGATGTTGTAGGCATCCATTGGGGATCGTAATAAAGATGCACTGTCTTCAGTTATGTGCCTATTGTATTGATGGACAGGGTGCCATGTCATCTGTAGCCCACTGCAATCACACCATGCTTGCTATCTGTGAACAGTATGCAGGGTACTATCAACATAGCAACATTTGTCTAGGCAAGTGTGTTTGTGTATGAGACACAGGTTCATAGTGTACTCTGTGTAATACTAGTTGATTACTTTGTTCACCAGGCCTTGTATCACATGTAGGGGTGTGGATTGGCATCCCAGCATCTCAGCTGATTGATGTCTGTCATCCTTGCAAGGTGGACATTGTGACATATAATATGGCCACTATATAGGAAAATGACAAAACCGGTTCCTCAATGGGTCTACGTGTTACACAGTCACAGCCACCTCCACACAGGTTACGAATTACAAACACACACACACACACACACACACACACACACACACACACACACACACACACACACACACACACTTGTCATGGCTGGGATTAGAACTCCTAACTAACTAGTTTATCACACTACAACATTACGCAGTTATAGCATGTGCCACAGAGATTACTGGGATATTTATTCCCCAAAGGTGTATTTCACAGTTGATGATGTCAGCAGACTTGCCAAAGTAGGGCAATGGAGGTTGTAGTGCCTGTGAATGGCCTCAAAAGCATTGTTCCCTACACTGACAAAGGAACACAAATCCCAAACCCAGGACCTGAGACAACATAGACACAGGATGTTAACAATACTCCATCTCACCTGTATGCTGTCAGGTTGGTATCAGTAGCATATCATGCAGTACAGTGTGGCTACCATACAGGATGTGCAATGTGGACCCACTCAACATTTCTAGGATTCATATACACAGACACCTATATGCAGATACATATACATATATATATATATATTTATATATATATATATATATATATATATAGCTATATATAGACATATATGTAACTACACATACACACACATACATATGTATAGGGAGATACATATGTAGAGGGTGCACACAATACGGTACAGCCACTATGGCTACAGTCACCAGCATACCACATGGACACTGTATGAGCCAAACATACAAGTGACACCTGTTGCCTGCAACATATACCAACAGACAGGTCACGGAATATAACAGCATACACAGGTTTGCATACATGGGGAAGCTTTATTTGTGTACTACTACAGTACTGTATGCCATGTCATATAGCTGTGTAGACTCTGAAATACATTTAGACAGAGTAATGTAACAGTCTAACAGATAAAGGTATACAGTATTCTGGAAAGGAGTACATATGTTGCTGTCCAGGCCAAGGCCTTCAAGTAGTACAACAGTAGACACAGACTAGGCCACAGGATAACAAGCAATCAACTGTCAGTAATGCAGATGTTCAGTCCGGCAGCCTCCATCTGCAGTCTGTACACAATCCCTAGGGGGTACATACCGAAGCAGTCACAATGGGATCTATCTGTGATATAAAAAGGCATGACTGAAACCATCACAATCGCACTGACAAACAGAACAGTCTGTACGGCAGGAAGCAGTAGGCCTACATTTACCCAAGGTGAATTGAATGGTAATGTACCCCCAGATACCTTCAGGCAGCTTACCCCTGTTACCCCCTCAGAATTCACTGGTGTCAGTGGCATCTGTCCATACAAGGCATGTGTATACGGCATGGCATGGCCTTTGTGGGTAACATTTTCTGGCTTGCCAGTTGTAGCAGGTGTCCATTGGGGCACATAGCGATGGAGCACTGTATGCAATGCATTGTCTATTGTAGGGATGGGACAGGGTGCCTTGTCCTCTGTAGTCCACTGCAATCACACCATGGTTACCATCTGTGGGCAATATGCAGGGGACTACCAACTTATTGGTTGCTGCTTGGCCAAGTGTGTTTGTGTCCGGGACATTGTTGGAGAGTGTTCTCTGGGTAATACAGGTGTTGCCTATATTGTTTCCCATGCTATGATGTCACATGTGAGGGTATAGATTGTTTACCCCAGCCACTGTGATATTTGACATCTGTTATGCTTGTAAGGTGGACATTATGACATTTAATAGGCCCAACATATAGGAAAAGTGCAAAACCCACTCCACATTGCTTTGTGCTTCACACAGGATACGTATGACAAATGCACACACACACACACACACACACACCAAAAGTCTCACAGTTGCCATGCCTGGGATTAGAACACCTACCTAGGTACTACAGCACACTACAGCATTATGCAGTTACAGCACGCACCACGGAGATTACTGGGATACTCCTTCACCAAAGGTGTATTTCACAGGGAATGACATCAGCAGGCTTGTCAAAGAAAGGCAATGACAGGTGTACTGACTGTCCTCAAAAGCACTGGGCCCTACACACACACACACACACACACACACTCACAGTTGCCATGAATGGGAATAAAATGCCTACCTAACTACTACAGCACATTAGAGCATTACGCAGCTACAGAACGCGCCATGGAGATTACTGGGATACTCCTTCACAAAGGTGTATTTCTCAGGGAATGACATCAGCAGGCTTGTCAAAGAAGGGCAATGACAGATGTACTGAGTGTCCTCAAAAGCATTGGGCCCTACACATACGCACAGACACACACACACACACACACACACACACACACACACACACACACACACACACACACACACACACACACACACACACACACACACACACACACACACACACACACACACCAAAAGTCTCACAGTTGCCTGAAGACCACATACAGAACACAGGCACAACAGCACAGCAACACACACACACACACACACACACACACACACACACACACACACACACACACACACACACACACACACACACACACTCACAGTTGCCATGAATGGGAATAAAATGCCTACCTAACTACTACAGCACATTAGAGCATTACGCAGCTACAGAACGCGCCATGGAGATTACTGGGATACTCCTTCACAAAGGTGTATTTCACAGGGAATGACATCAGCAGGCTTGTCAAAGAAGGGCAATGACAGATGTACTGAGTGTCCTCAAAAGCATTGGGCCCTACACATACGCACAGACACACACACACACACACACACACACACAGTTGCCATGAGTGGGATTAGAACACCTACTTAACTACTACAGCACATTAGAGCATTACGTAGTTACAGAACGCGCCATGGAGATTACTGGGATACTCCTTCACCAAAGGTGTATTTCACAGGGAATGACATCAGCAGGTTTGTCAAAGAAAGGCAATGAAAGGTGTACTGACTGGAAGGCTACCAGAGACAATTATGTACAGTGATGGACATTTGCACATCATATGTTTTTGCAAAATGGGAGTGTGCTGTGTGGGACAGGCCTCATGAGAGGGGAGCTGTCTGTCACTCTCTTACCACATCTATTATGTGTATGTCTGAGCTGTTATAGTGTGCTGTCCTTGGATATATGTGCATATTCCCATCCGTTGTGTGTGCAGAGCATGACTCGTGTGTAATGTGGAGTGTTTGCACAGACATCTGTGACTGACTGCTGTGCATAGTCCACAGTTGTTTCCAGAAATGGGCTTCATTTCTTTAAGTGTGTGTGCATGCCCAGTATGACCCTTCTGTAATTTGTTTTCTGACATGGCTTTTGCTTCTCTAAGTGTGTGAACATGCCTAGTATGAGTGTCTGTATTGCATGCATGACTCCATTCCAGGTAGGTTGTACTCCAGTGCAGGTTTTTGTGCTCTACACCTACAGCTAGTAATCTGCTTCTGCAGGATATCTGTAGATTGGTTGACAATGTGGGTCGACATTGGGCAAAGGCTAGTGAGATTGTTGCTAATTGTGTCTGTGGTGCTTCTGCTACATGCTTTCGGTGTTGGCAGGGATACTCAGTAATATGTGGTGTTTTACCCACTGATGTTTTATGTCATCAACTACTGACAGGTATACATCTTTGCTGGCAGTAGGTTCCTGGGGATTACAAGATGAATGTAGCTTTGTCCAGTAATGTGGTGTGCAACCTATATATTCTTGCACACTCATATCATTCTGGCGTGGAAATTGCAGACACTTGCTGATGGGTCTGTGTATATGATCCAGCACCTTGGTGCTGTTGTGGCTGTGAGTCCCATGCCTGTACAATTAGCACCATGACAGGATGGCCATACCTCACAGGTATTCAGACTCATTGAGGTTATCCAGAGGCAGGGCTCATTATTCTGTTCATTAACCCTTCATAATTTGGTTTGCAAGCAGGTTTGTGGCCACCCACCCCAGTGTTTGCAGCCATGCTTAAGTATGTGCACACATCAGGGTTTCACCCTCACACACTCCATGGTGGCGATGCTACCCCCCCCCCCTGTTAATCTGTCCTCTTCCTACCATTATACACATGATATCTGATAGGTATGCCTATAGTTGCCACTCCATCCCAGCAGTATGTACAGGTTGGTCCACAGTTCATCCACTGGAACATGATGGACATACTACTGGGATTTGTCAACATGCCCTTGCATTTGTGTTCTGTGGACTGTGTTTTGTCCATGGGGTAACATACATTGGCGGTACAGGCATGACACAGACCTGTGACAGAGGACAGTGGGGCATTGGGTACTGATGCAGGCTATCTGTAGCAGGCCAGTGCATTCTGTCAGTTATAAAGACCCAGGTTGCAAGGCAATGTATTCCCCTGGGTTGACAAGATAGGTGTGCAAGGTGGTGATGGCAATTGTTTCTGTCCTTATCAATCCATTGGTGTGGATGCTGGCAGGGTGCATCCTACAGCTATGGACACACCTGCATGGGACACCTCTTCAGCATGCTGCATTCTGTGAGTATTCACATAGTAATGTGGAGATCATATTGTACTCATTCACAGCAGCAGGGAGGTGGCCTGTGTGTTACCTGAGGCTGATGTTGGTCCGGACAGGCTGAATTTGGGCTAGGGTAGCTAACTGCAACTGCCTCACAAGTATACATGGCCCTTGCCCCTCCTGGTGGCTAGTCGGTGGACACCAGCAGCTTCTACATACATCATACCTCTGCCTTTTGTGGTCTGCCAGTGTTTGCCCACAGTACATCTTAGTTTCCCATATTACACAACCAACTGATGTGCTGTGAACCTGTATGTACAAAATGAGGGTGTCTCCATTTCACTGTGAGATCTTAAACAGTATCTCTCTACGGTATTTTCACCTGTGTACTGTGTTTACATCTGGGCCAATGCTCATGCCATGTCCATCTTCCAGATGGTGACAGTTATGACATCTGTACAAATCATATGGGCCTACTGCTGCAACATGTCTTGCTGGGATACTAGTCTGTTTGGCACTGAAGTTGTGTGGACTTGGCCCGGTCATCAGCAGTACTGACCATTGGACACCAGGACACACCATCCATGGCTATTTGCTGAACACTTTCACACAGCATAGCACTCAGAACTACCTAACACACAGAGCTCTGCCTGTTGTAGACATGCGACTATCCATCTTGCTGATTTGACCAGCTCAGGTACTCGGTGCTCACTGTTATTACTCCCACACATGGCTGGTAATACATTTCTACATAGGCTTGGTGGGGGTGCACATCACAACTGTGGACATTTCCTACAACCACCTGATATGTCAGGTACTCTGTTGGCTTCTACACAACAACCTGACACCCAGATTTCTGCATATTGTACACATGCAAAATTCCATTGTTATAATTGGGGCAGCTCAGGTACTCTGTGCTCTGCTGCTGTGACACCCATACATAGATGCTACTGCTATACTACATAGGGTTGCGGGGGCACACCTGACAATTGTAGACATTTCTGCTATACCCACCTGATATTTCAGGTACCCTATTGGCCTCCACACTTCAACCTGACACTCAGAGCTCTGCATATTATACACATAACACAATCCATCCTTCTACTTTGGCAGGCACAGGTACTCTGTGCTCACTGTTATTACTCCGACACATGGATGTTAATACATTTCTACATAGGGGTTGGGGGGCACACCTCCAACTGTGGACATTGGCTTTGACCGCACTGGTATTTCTGTTAGTCTGTTGGCTTCCTTTTAAATCTGTATTCTGACCTGTCCTGCAGACTACAGGCATATCAGTGTTGAACAGTTTATAGGTTTCATTGACCTACATTGCCATTTCAGACTTACTACCCTTCATGAATGAAATCTCACTTCCTGACCTATTATACACTTTGTAGGTCCGGAGGGGAGTTGATCTCCATTACCATACCTTGAGGACCTTAGCACAGCCTTTCCTTGTGTTCATCTACACCTGTCCTGCTGGCTGGGTGGGACTGTTATTGGGTATGTGAACCTCCATGAAATGCATGTGCATGCCCTATGGACACACATTTGGGCCAGCACATGTCCTGCAGTTGCTTTTTTTTACCTTGTCTCTTACTGCCTACTTTCTTGACACCAGCATGTGTTATGGTTTCATGCTGTCCATATAGCTGTCCACTATCTGCTGCCATTCCAGTCAGCCACCCAGTTCCCTTCCTTGCATGTTCACATCCATACCATTGATACAACTAGCAGACCATACTACTGCATTCAGTGATTGATAGGAAGGGTGACATACCTTGCGGCTGAGCCAGTATTGAGGATGGTGCTGGAGGGCTGACTATGTCAGATGCACATAGTACATTCCCTATACATGGTAAAGCACAGGTAGTGTCATTTTTGGCATCCCTTTTACTGTATGTGTGAGTCAGAGAGAGTTTCCATTCCCTGGGTTCCTACGGTGTCAGTGTGTGTGCTATGCATTGCCTCTTTGCCAAAGCCAAGGCATACTGTGCATGCCTCCTTCTACCTACAGGTGCAGGCTCAGGTTGTTCCTCCTCCGAGTCACTCTGTACCTGTGCTGGCCTTGGCAATGGTGGGGGGCTGTGTGGCCCTGCCCCATGCTGTTCCTGCTGCAGCTGCTTCTGCAGGATCATGTTGTGTAGAATGGCACATACCATGAAAATTTGGGTACATGTAATTGGAGAGTCCTCAAGGCTCCACCGGACGTGTCCAGGCACCGGAACCATGACTTGAACATCCCAAACACATGCTCTATTCTGACTCTTGTTTGTGCATGTGCCTCATTATGGAGCTCTTGTTCGGGTGTGTGTGCATTTCTGATGGGTGTCATCAGCCACGGCTCCAGTGTGTAACCAGCATCCCCCACTAGGTGCCCGTAGGGGATGTCCCCACTGGCAAATCTCTGGTACAGCTGCGTCAGATGCCAGATGGGAATCATGATAGCTCCCAGGGCTTCCAGCACACTCATTCATTATAATGCCCTGCGCATCACACATGACCTGGCAGTTGATGGAGGGGAAGCCCTTGTGGTTTATGTAGACCCTGCCCTGCTCATGGGGTGGTGCTTTTATGTGTATGTGCGTGCAGTCTATAGCACCCACTACTTCAGGTTATTCTGCTATTTGTTGGAAGAGACACATATTGCTGGCCATTGGCTCATTGGTGTTGAGGAAATATATGTGCTCACCAGCATGTGCTGACATGGCATCCAGGAACTGGTGCAGTACCATGGATGCTGATGCCTGTGAGATCCCCATGATATCCCCAGTTGTTCTTTGGAAGGTACCTGTGGCTAGTATTCTTAAGCCTACACATAACTTGGTTTCCAGTGGGATGGGTTCCCCTCTGTTGGTTCTGTATCTGAGGTGTGGCCGGCACAGCTCAACGATATGCTGTAGGAGGTCCCTGCCCACCCTATAGCGCTCCACTATCTCTAGCTCATGTAGCCCCTGGTAGGTTTCCCTGGGTCTGTATACTCTTCTCCTTCTCCTCACTGTGGGTTGGTCATCAGCATTCACATCCTCACCACCTTCAGCCTCTTGCACATGCAGGTTGATGATAGCAAAAGCAGCCCCTAACATTTTTCCTCTTGCTTTCGTTTTGTAAACATTTCCCCATTCGTATACACCGGTGGTGCAGAGTTTTTGGGAAAAAAAAACAGGAGGTGTTTGCATAGTTTATAGTGGTGTGCTGGGCTGGTCTGTTGCCTGTGTAATTGGCTGATTCTGATACATGTCACCTGCCAGCTAAGCTAGTTCTCCTTGATTACCTTCCTACTGCTGTTTTCCCTTCCCATTGCCTTCCTGTTTAAGCCCGTGTGTGCACCGTGCAAACAGCGTGCTCAAATGTGCACACTGCTGCTATTTATAGGTTTAACTTCTTTTTCCTTCCTGTAAAACCTGGTGTGCGGAGCACACCCACTTACTCTTTGTAACGAGTGCTAGGTAGGTTTAGACACACTCCCTAGCTTAGCTGTGCTAAGCTAGGAGCAAACCCGAGCCACAGGGCTCCAATCCGCTTACAGTTTGCCTGCCACACCCACCCATGATGTCATCTACCTCCTAGTCTTGCACCCAGCTATTCATACTCTTACACTGTTGGGACCTGCCTCACATGCTGTGGAAAACTGGGATTCACTTTACTTCCCCTCATTTGCATAGGATTGCCTGCTAATGCATAGTTACATGTGTCACACTGAGCCTCCCCCCTTAGCAACCACTACTCACTGGCCAGGTTGTCTTCTGCCTGCCATTGACTTGCATAGCAGAATACTGATTTTAGTTAGAATGCTTATTTTAAGTTTATTTTCTTATTTTCCCCCGATCCCATTTGCACGCCGCTGGCCTATCCTTAAACAGCCGAGATTGGCGAAAAAAAAATAAAAGTTGATTTTTTTTATTTTTTATATTGTTTGCAATACCATTGGCCTTATGCTTGGCCATTGGCATGCTTCCTCAATGATATGCAGCCTTTATTTGGAGCTGTCATAGCTCCATTATGGATTTTGCAGAAATGTACTCAGTTACTAACCAAATACATTTCTGCGGATAGCACTAGTCTTGCACAGACTCTTGCAAGCTTCCTGGATTGCAAAATCACCTAATTTGCATGGATTTTAGCTGCAAATGGGGTGATTTGCATACCAGGGCTTAGTACTTGCAAGATTAGTGCGGGTGTGCTCGTGCACGCCCCTGCAGGCTGTTCCTGGATCGCACGGCAGACACACTGCCTGCGTGGGCTCCTGCACCAATCTTGCACTCTGTGCAAGCTTTTGTGAATCCTGGGGTGTGACTCAGAATATGCGCTATATGAAGTATTTTTTTTTTATTATTTTCTTGGGTTGACATTTTTCAAGAAGATGCTTTGCCATTTCAGTCTGTGTGTGTGTGTGTGTGTGTGTGTGTGTATATATATCAACAAATCCCAAATGCTAAAACATTGAATATCATTATCTGAATGCATAACTAAATAAATACTTCACTACTATCCAAAATACCAGTCTGCTAAACAAATGCAAACATTTTTTTGCAAGCAAGGGTACAATCTCTCCTTCAACTCTATGTGAAGGCAAGACCCCCCTAAACCCTCAAAGAGTCACACAAATATAAACAAGAGAAATCTCAAAAAAAGAAAGGAATCAGTGCTGACACACACTGAGAAACCATACCATTAATGATTTACACTGCAAAACATTCAGTAGAATTATCTTTATTTCTCAGCATGTTTTCATTTGCCCACTTTATTCTCATATGACCATTACAGAAGCAGAAAGCAAATATAGTCTTATTGCATATACCTTAGCCATGGAATGAATGACCTTGCCTCCAAAATACAGTGTCCACACACACACACACACACACACACACACACACACACACACACACACACACATATGCACACGCACAAACAACAACATATAGACAGATGTGATACATCTATCTTTATATGTGCATTTGTGTGTGTGTGTGTGTGTGTGTGTGTGTGTGTGTGTGTGTGTGTGTGTGTGTGTGTGTGTGTGAGTGTGTGTGTCAAGACTGAAATAAAACAGCAATGAAACATACGACTGGCAATGTTTTCTTTAAAAAAAAATAACTGCAAATAAAATAGTATAAAAAATAAAAAAAGATTGCAAAAGGGAAATTTCCTTTTAAGATCCCTAAGACAAAACCCTGTCACAACATTCAGACCAAAGTGTCAGTGTGCAGGTAACACACTTGCATTTTGTGATGGCAGATTGTAAGGCTGTGGGTTCTATTCCCATTCCAGGGGTCCATCCTTGGACCCCCTACTATTTACCATATTCACCAATAACCTCACTGGTTCTACCCAACTTGCCTCCATTATTCAATACACCAATGACACCACCCTTATCTGTTCTGCAACCAGTCCCAAGAAACTAGAAGAAAAAACTCAGAAATCTCTCCAAGACATTGAAAACTATCTCTCCAACCACCACCTTATACTCAATCCAAACAAAACTAAACTGATGGTTTTTGGTAATAACAAAACCAAATATAAGCCACCTCCAGTTGCCATATATTCCTTTAATGGCACAGAAATTGAACCAGTCAGCCATACTAAACTACTTGGTGTAAGAATAGATGATTGTTTAAAATTTGATAAACATCTATCCCTTACGATCAAAAAAGTTCATGCCAAACTCGGCTCACTCTACAGGTCAAAACCACTCTTAACTAACAATGCCAGGTTAGCCACAGCCAGATCCCACCTACTATGTACCCTACTCTACTGGTCCTAAATCCTTAGCACTGTGCAGAACTGAATTAAGCAATCTAGAAGTTTGTTATAACAAAATAGCTAAGTCTGCTGCTAACCTACCCCATAAAACTCATCACTGTCATGCCCTTTGGCAACTTAAATGGATTGAATTATCTAGCCTATTATCACTTCACCAATTTACCCACCACCCATTCTATCATCCACAACCCCAACAACTGCCCTGCTCTTATTGACCTAGACAACTTAACACAAACTCTAGAGTCCTCAGATCATCTGACAAATTAATCCTAAAAGTAACCAAATTACACAACTTCTATGGAGACTCCCTTTACGCCTTTAAAATAGCAAAAACCTGGAACTCACTCCCTCAACAAATCCTGCTAAACCCAGATAGGCACAAGTTCAAACTCCACCTAAAAGACCACATTACAAAACACTGGCTATGCTCCTGTACTGTCCAGGTTAATTCCCTTCATCTATTGTTTACCACAGTACATCACTGACACACTAACCTTTACTTTCTCTGGTCTCTTTTTCTCTAAATCTCATTCTGCTGAAAAAAATAAATTACTTGTTAACTGCATTCTACTTGCTGGTACTTGTTTGCTATTTCTTGTAAAATTTTTATTGTATGCATCTAAACTAGCATCATTGTACAAATTAATTCCTACATCTGTAGTGCTTAGCTTCAGTTGTTAATTTTTATATGTATTAATGTACTTCATATTTGTTCTGTTTATCTACTTGCTTTGGGAACTTATCTCCCCGAGTCCCCGCTGAAAATGAACTACCTAGCCCAGCTGGACACCACACAGTTAACAAATATAAATACATAAATAAATAAGTTATAGATGCAGGAGTGTCTGTATTGGGATTTGGTATTTTGGTTTGTTCCTTTCAGATTTGTTTTAATGTTTGATTTAACGCAATAGACTCGATAAAATTTGAATCAACCAGTAGAACTGGCAATTGTCATTTGGACTATTCAAACATATGACAAACTGAAATGTAACCATATTAAAATGTAACCTAAAATTTGGAAAAAAATCGTACATGCTTCTCCTATGCAAAGGTGGTTCCTCTACTGATCTCTCCAATTACCACTGTCTTCCCTCTCCAAAGTCTTAGAAAAATGTGTCCAGTCCCAGTTATTTAAATTTGTTACAAAAACAACTACTAAGCCCCATACAACATGATTTCTGTTTATACCACAGCACTGTTAAGACTCATCTCAGCTTTGCTGCAGGAAATAAGGGAACTTAGCAGCACTCATCCTTGATAAGTCAAAAACTTTTGACACTGTGTCTCACCAAAAAAGCACTCTAGGGACTTTCATCCTTAAGATGTCAAGAGTCATCTCACCTGGTTCAATAGCTATGTCAATGATAGACTTTGACCTGCAAAATGGAAAAATGACATTTCTCCATTTCTCTCAGTGGGCATAGGGGTGCCTCAAGGAGGTATTCTTGCTGTTCAATGTTTTCATAAATGACCTACATACCACAAGTAAACATACTGCCATTATTCAGTATGCTAATGATTCTACACTCATCTGCACTGCCAAAGACCTTCAGAAACATCAAACCTAAACACAGGAACCCTTCAACTCCACTGAACCATGCCTACATAACTCTCAGCTACTATTAAACCATAAGAAGACCAAATGTATTCTGTTCACACCTAAACAATACTCTAATAATAAAACTCTCTTCATCATTACATCTTCTGACCAAATCAAAACTGAACTTGCAACTCTTACCAAGCTCATAGCTGTCATCATAGATGATACCATGGAATTTGGCCACCACATAAAGTAAGATATCAGCAAAATACACAAAAACTTGGTTCCCCATATTGAGGTAAATCTTATCTGACTGACCAGTCTAGGCAAAACATTGCCTGCACACTACTGTCATCCAACCCCCTTTATGCTACTCCTTTATTTGACAACATGTAAACTACCCAAATAACTATGCCTGAAAAAAATGCTACAACAAAATAGCTAAATTGACTGCTGATATGCCATATACAGCCCATCACTGTATGGTACTAAAACAAATAAATTAGTTAAAATTGCCACATTATGTAATCTTCACACAACTAAAAACTGTTCACAGTATAAATTTCCATACTGAAAAATAGCAAACACTTAAAAAATATTAACCAACCTTGCTCCCCTCTAGTACTCTTCACTACACTGGCAAATTCTTACTGCACTCAATTTTATTTATTTATTTATTTATAACCAGGTTAGTCCCAGTAGTTTAGTGGTTTCTTTCCATGGTAGATCCCAGGCAGTGTTTACATAATATGGGGAAATGTGGTGACAGCATTGGGGAACTTCCCCTATTCTTTGTACGAGCAATCGTATGGGGATGCAGTGTGGCACTTCCTGTCTTCTGTTTTGAGCATGAAGGTGGCTCACAGAAACAGGAAACATGGAGGAGAAGGAAAACGCAGTAGCTGTGGTGCAGAAGGGAAATGCTGTTAATCGAACAGATGTTGAATATTTTTCAACAAAATCTGTTTTCCAGGGAATATTTCTACAACAGAATGTGTTATTACAACCATCCAATCAGGAGGTTTGCAGGATGTCTACTTAAAATAATTAATAGATCAAAGTGAGATGGAAAGCAAAAAGGCAGCATCATGGGGAGAGATAATGGAATGAAACCAAGAGAATGAAAATATACAAGAGAAGAAAGAAGAAGAAGAGAGACTGTATGCACAGACAGTGAGAGAAGGTGAAAGAAAAGAAGGAAAAAAGGTAGAAATTAGAAGAAAATTTCCTGTAAGAATAAGTGAACTAGACAGATATGAGGTATGGGACAGCATCATAGCACCACTGGGGATAAAACCTAGAGAGGTAAGAGCCTTTATTTGTATGAATAAGGATACATTCTGTGACATTTTCTGTGAAGAGGTTCAACATATAGAAAAGTTTATAGAACAATATAATAAAAGAAAAGACATTAATCCATGGAACTCATATGTAATACAAGCTTTTAACAGAGAAACCAAAAAGAAAGTGTTTCTGCAATATAGAACTGAAATTGAAGGAGTTGATTTGAAAGAGTATTTAAAAATTATATGTAGAGACATTTTGCATGTCACAAAAATATATGATAACAAAGGTTTATGGACAGGGGGTGAGACTGTGGTGTAATATTGAAAATGCAAGATGCAAAACTTGTGCATTTACCTAATATAATTAACACTGAAGGAAAGGTATTTTGAGATATTGGGAACAGCCTAAGACATGTTTTTATGTGCCAAGGACAATCATTTAATCAACAACTGTGATAAAATAAAATGTTTTATATGTTGAAAAATGAGTCATGAAGCAAAGAAATGTGAATAGAAGTATATAATATGTAAAAAGATAGGTCATTCTTGGATGGACTGTACAGAGATAGAAATGCAAACACAAGAAACAACATTAGTATAGGAACAAGAGAACGAAGAAATTGTATTAGGCACTATAGAGGAAATACAAAATGAACAAATAAATGAAGTTGAAGTAACAATGGATGTGAAACAGAGTATGAATGAAATAAAACATAAAGAAGGAAATGAGGAGGAAGAAATAAGTAATTCATGTGATGAATGAGAAAGTAAATGGGTAAGAGCAAAAAACAAAACAGGTTCCATAAGTAAAAAAGTAAAAGATAGGAAACATATGTTCAAAAATGTATCTATAGGGGAGAACAAAAAAGGAAAAGGATGAAGATAAAATTAATTCATTGTAGTGAGAATCTTAGCCATTAACATTAACAGCATGAAGGCTATTCATCGTAGCTTACGAGTATTAGAATGGTGTATGACATTAGCTATAGATATCATAGCACTTATACACATTAGAATAACAATAGATGAAAAAAGTGAACAAATAAATGGCTTATGAGAAGGCAAACTAATTTGGAATTTAGGTAGTGAAAAATGCTTTGGTATAGTCATCCTGTGTAAAGAATGGATACATATTTTAAATTATACAATAGTACTCATTGGAAGAATAGTAATACTAGACATAAGGTATTAAAATCAAGTTTATGGAGTAATTACAATTTATGCACACATCTTACAGAAACAAAGAGAAATCATGTGTAGAAAAATAATGGATCATGTAAACTTAAACATGCAAGTAATCATAATAGGGGACTTTAACTGTGATTCAAGACAGATATAAAGAAGGAACAGCTGCTAAAGTAATTTTAAATATGATTAAATATAACAAAATGTACTTATGGGAAAATAAGAATTGGACATACAAAAGAAGCAATTTAACTACTGAAATTGACTATTTTATAGTTTTAGACAGCTTAATTGTATTACATCAAGGGTGTAAAATCACAGGATTTTCAGACTATTTAACCATATGGTAGAGATATAAGAAAAAAGGAATTATATAAAGATAGGCAAAATAATAAAAAGAATTAATGAGTCAGAACTGAATGAACAGGCAAAGGATATAATACTACAGTTATGGTAAGATCACATAAGTATGAGAGAATTTTATAAAGACTGGAGAAGTTGGTGGATCAATTTAAAAGAAAATATAGAAAAAAGGTATTAAAATGGCAAAAATTGAAAAGAATACAGGATTTTGATGTACATAAGGAAATTAGTAACCAAATATTCAAAACATAGCAAGTAATAGTGAAGAATTTACAGAAAAAGAAAACTGTATGAAATGAATCAAGAACATTTTCAAAGATCGTTTAATCAAAGATTTTTTTTGCAAGGAAAGAAATAAAGAAAGGAGTAGCACTATACTTAAGTAACATTTTTAAAGAAAATACAAGAATAATAAGAGAATTAAAAAATGGAAAAGGCAACATAGTAAATACACAAGAAGAAATTACGAAAATAGTCAAACAATATATAGTAGAGACATTCTCAGTAAGTGACATTGCATTAAAAGATAGATGGGAATTAAACAAGTTAACTGAGAAAGACAATAAAAGGATGGAGGAAAAGATTACAATAATAGAATTAGAAAACTTGCTTAATACAGTAAATGTAGAATCAGCAATAGTAATAGATGGAATTAAATACTTAATGTACAAAAAGATACAAGAATGGCAAAAAGAATATTTCTTAGACGTAAAGAACGAATGGTTTGAAAAAGTATAAATGATGAAAAGGTATGCTTAGGAGAAATGAAATTCATATGGAAACAGGGAGAAAAAATGGATATAAGAAATTGGAGACCATTAGTACTGAATAGCATAGATTATAAGATTTTCATGAAAATAATAGAAAAAAAAATAAACAAAGTTAATGAATTATTATCTGAAACAATCTTTAAAACTATAAGTAAAGGAAGTCAAGAACTGTTAATATTAATAAGAGAATTGGTAGATGACATAATAAACAGAAAAACAGAATTGAAACTATTAATAGGAGATGTAAACCAAGATTTTGACAAAATTCAACACAAAGCACTGTGGAAAATTTTAGAGGAATATAACAGAAGTAATAAAATAATAAATATTCTGAAGTCAGTTTACATGGAAAATAAAGTAAGATTAGTAATCAGTGAATGGATAAGTGAAACAATGAGACTAAGAAGTGGTATCCAACAAGGATGTCCAACCAGCAGCATTTGCATTAATTATGAATGCAGTGGTCACTGAGATTAATTTGATAATGGAAAAAGCTAAATAGCAGACACCAGAAGGAATTATGATTCCAATTATGTTTACATATGCAGATGATTTAGTTTTAGCAGTTAAGAATACAGACTGGATGAAAATAGCCATAGAAATGCTCAATAAAGAACAGAAGATGCTAGCACTAACTCTTAATAAAGAAAAAATAAAGGACTATGTTTTTGGAAGAAATACAAGACACTAAATTTAATAACTAAGAGATAGAAATCTTAGGAATAAAGTTTGGAAATGAACAATTAAGAGAACAACAATGGGGAGATATGATAGAATATGAAGTCTTTGCATATTTTTGAGAACATTTAGGCTATCATACAGGAAAAAGGCATAATAAGGAATAAGGTAAACAGGATATATTACTGTGCTGCTAAATTAATAACTGATAAAGTTCTACCACAAGAACACAGGGTAGTGAGGGAAATGAAGGGGAGAAATCGAATACCATCATGGAAGTATCGAATAGAGAAAACTATAAAGCAATTAAGACAAGAAGTGTTGCTGTTAGAATATATAAGAGGGGAATAGATCAACAAAAATACTAAGAAAGATAGATGTGATAAAAGCAATGCACAGTATTAGAACAGATAAGGATCTATCATGCACTATCACAAATAACAAACTAAAAATTTCAGCACAGATGGAAAAACTTAGAAGATACACAGATAAATATAAAGGAAAAGTACAAAATAAGCAATTTATTGATTACCAAAAAAGTTTTATAGAGAATTGGGGAACTAGGTAAAAGGAATTGAAAGACAGCCAAAAAAGAGAAAATAGATACATTTTGGAGAAGTATCTATGAAGATCCTGTGGAACATAAAGATGTTAAATGGATAGAAGAAGTGAAAACAAGAATAAGAAGTTTAAAGGTGCAGAATATGAAATGGGATGAAGCAACAGCCAAAGAGATTGAAACAAAGTTAAGAAAAGCCTCTAATTGGAAAACCCCAGGCTCAGATGCAGTACCTAACTTTTGTTTAAAAGTATTAACATCTTTGCATGAAGATTTAGCCATGAGTAAGAACTATTTATACGCACACCCTGAATAGACACCAACCTGACTAACAACAGGCAAAACAATGCTCCTACTTAAGAGTAAACCTGCAAGCTACCCTAAAAATTTTAGACCAATAACTTGCCTTCCAGCAACGTATAAACTATACAAGGGAATTGATGCTGACAGAGTTTATAGTCATTTAGAAGAAAACTCAATTATGGCAGTAGAACAACAGGGCAGTAAAAGAAAGTCATATGGAACAAAGGATCATTTGTTGTTAAATAAAGTCATACTGAAGAACTGTAAAAAGGGGAAGAATTTAAGTATGGCATGGATTATCTATAAAAAATCATTTGATAGTATCCCACATTCATGGATAAAAGAGTACTTAAAATATATAGGATACACCCTACACTGATTGACTATATTTCAGTGACCATGAAACAGTGGCAGACCACTTTGCAATTAAGCCATGATAAAGGACAGATTATTATCCCAGGGATAAAAATTCAAAGAGAGATATTCCAGGGTGACTCTCTGTCACCACTGGTATTCAGCCTTGCCATTAATGCATTAAGCTGTTTACTTAACAGCTTAGGCCATGGCTACAATTTGGCTCCTAGAAAACAAAAAAGAAATGTAAAGACTTCTCATATTCTCTTTGTCGATGATTTAAAACTGTATAGCTCATCAGATGAAGAACAGAAAGCACAGTTGCAGCTTGTCAAAACTTTTTCAGATTTTATAAGAATATCATTTGGTCTTGATACATGCGCAAAAGCAACCTTTAAAGCAGGAAAACTGCAGCACCAGGAAAATATCAATTTGGGACAAGAACGTGATATAAAAGAACTTGAGCAAGAGGGAGTGCATAAATATTTGGGAATGGATGAAGGATCAACAATGAAACATGAACAAATGTAAATAAAACTTAGTAAGGAATACTTTGGAAGACTTAAATTAATTCTGAACACAGCAACAAAACCCAAGCTATAAACCAGTTTGCTCTTCCTGTCTTAACTTATAGTTTTGGAGTGAATGACTGGCCCCAAAATGTGATGGACAGATTAGATAGGAAAACAAGAAGTATGCTTCATGCTCACCAAATGATTTATAAAAATCAGTGTACCAAGATTATGTATTCTCGGTTCCAAAGGAGGGATGGGTCTCCTTGAAATTGATTACATGTATAGATCTGCAACTGTGGGACTCCACACATATCTGCTGACCTCACAAGGCCCAAATGTAATGAAAGTTTTGGAACATGAGGAGAATAAATCTAAGATGACTTCTCTGCTTAATTTAGCAGAACCATATCGGCATCAAGCAGGAATGGAAATCAAACCAGAAATAGATAAAAAGTAGACACCAACTCAATGTGCCAAAAAACAAAAGAAAGAATATAAGGTGAAGGACCAGATGGCAAGGCAAGAAATGTTTAAAAAGCATAAATATAGTTGCAAGTATAGAAAACTTCTGCAAGAACCTCATGTTGATCAGGAACAAACGCAGTAATGGTTAAGGAGAGGCAAATTCAAACCAAGAGACGAAAGGTCAATATTGGCAGCCCAAGATAGTGGGACACATACATGCTGGTTTACAAAGTCCATTAAACATGTGGGAGAAACAGACAAATGTAGGTTCAGATTGGAAACAGTCGCACACCTTGCTGCTGGTTGTGACATACTAATGGCAGAAGGACTGTTTACTGAAAGGCATAATAATGTGGCAAGACTGTTGCACTGGGGAGTGTGCAAACATTATGGTATTGAAGTGGCTGAAAAACACTGGAAACATGAGCCACAAAGCATCATAGAATATGATGAAGTTTATATCACATGGGATCACCCATTACCAACAGTTCAAAAGATAGATACTAGAAAACCGGATATAGTGGTCCAAGAAAAAAGACAAAAATAGCATTTATCATTGAAATTGCTATACCCAGCGACTACAGGGTCTTGCGTACAGAGAGAGAGAGAGACACAAAGTCATAAAATATCAGGATCTGCAGGCAGAAATGAGAGCAATGTAGAAGAAAGACATCCAGACAGTTCCAATAGTAGTTGGAGCAACGGGTCTTATAAAAAAGAATCTACAATCATGTTTAGATATGTTACCAGTCCATGTAACCCCATACAAATTGCAGATGGAGTAATTACTGGTCACATTGTGAATGCTGCGAAGAGCACTTTTGGCTGACATCAAAGACTGAAACAATACTAATTTAATTAACTTTAAATGTACTTTGACTTAGGAATGAAGTCCATTCCTGTCCTAGTATTAGAAACCCAAAAGATTTAGAGAAATTAAAAGAGAGAAAAAGCAAATTTAAATAACTCCATAATACTAGGTAAAATTACACATTTAGCTAATATTTGTACAATTCCATTAGCATTAGAAAAGGATTTAATGAATGTAATTTTTACATTCATTTGGGGGTCAAGACTAAATAAAAACATGTGGATGTAGAATGTACAGACTTTTTTTGTGGAGGTTATTAATAATAGGCTACTGGTTAAGGCAAACATGCCATATAAGAAAATAAAAGATATAATTTGTTTACATTGTGGGGAATTAGAGACAACTGAACATGTTTTTATAAAGTGTAAAAGGACATTTAAACCGTGGAAGGAAATATATGACAAAGGATACTTAAAAGAACTGGAGAACATTGAATGCATTAATATGGACATGATTGAATATGGACATAATAAAAATGCAAAACAAAAGGACATAAATTATAAAAACTGGATGCAAAATTATTTTGTATAATATGGGCAATAAGGAACAAAAGAAATCATGATGTAAACTACAATAGAAAGTGGTTATTACCAGACATTTTGAAGAAAGTAAGACTTTGGTTGTGGAAAAAAGAGTGGGGGGTTAAAAACTGAATGTTTACTATAAATGTAAGAATCGTGTTTTAAATATTGTAATTAATGTAAATATGCATTGAAAGGTTGTGCATAAAATGTATATATTTGCAAATACAGTAAAGAACCCCTACACCTTTCCCCTCTGTATTGCCATAGAGCTGTTTCCAGAGCAGAGGAGAATGGAGGAAGAGGAGAAGGTATGGTTCAAGAGTGAGTGAGCAATGAGACACATGGAGGTTTATGTGGAGTCAGACAAAAACCAAAGAAGAAAAAAAGAATGGGATACAAATGATGTGGGTTGTGGAGTCCAGTATATTTATGGTACTGCAATATAATAAGGAGGACTAGAAAATGAGGTATTATGCAAAATAGTTAATGAAACAGAACCTAATGGTTATATGGCAGTTTCTTAGTCAGTTATAGTTCCAAAGTATTTTCCAGATGAAGTATTGATGGAGACAGACAGGAGCAGTAAGAAAAAAATGACAAAACCAGATGTTTAAATAGAAAAAGTTAAAAATAAACATGTTGTGAAGAATATTAAAAAATTGTGGACAAGAGACAAAACAAAGATAAATGAGCAGTCAAATAATATGACTTATGCGTCTATGGTAACCAAAGGAAGAAGTAATATAAAAATGAATAATTCATGTATGTAGAAAGACAGAACTCTATTGTTAAAATTGAAACAAAAGATTGTAAAGCCATTGACAGATTCTTTGTATGGGATAATATTGCCTGAACATTAGATTTTGCACCAGAATCTATTAAGAAATTTATGCATACTGGGAATGAAAGTTTTTTTCTGAAATACCTTTTGAGATATTTGAAAAGAAGAAACGATTTTTCAAATTTTTGATGATAAATCATTTTTTGTATCATGGAATCTCTATATGGTGAAAGGCTGTAACAGAATGTTTAAAAGGAAGCTAACATTACAATTCAGAACTGCTAATATGACTGAAAATTAAATAAGGATATTTCTTAAGGAAAAAGGCAAACGATTTTAAGATATAAAAATATATTGATGAAAGAACACTATAAAATGGAGACTGGGATGCAATGATTTGTTTATAAAGCAAGGAGGAAAAACTGAACATTAGTCAAGAGTTAAAATTATTAAAGAAAAATAAAGATTAGTTAAATATTGGGGACAACTCAGGACTTGTTATCATTGTGCTTCAGTGAGACATTTAGTTAATGAGTATCTTAAGAAAATACATTTTTAGTGTAGGGAAATTGGACATGGGATAAATAATGTAAAATGCAATGCAGAAAATGTGGAAGTGACAAACATTATTGACCTGAATGTAATTTTATGAATGGTGATGAAAGGAAGGAAAGAAATGTTGGAATTCAAAATGTAGATAATGTGTTATCATCTTAAATAAAGAAGGAGGGAAGATAGTAAGTATATAAATAGCTAATGGTGAGACAGAAACAGTTATGGGAGAAGCTGAGAAAAGAAATAAGGAGGATTTTAATGTAGATGTAATAAATCTTTTTGAAAATTTAAGTCTTTGAGAAAGAGGAAGTTAAAGGAGAAGAAGAGGGTAAAAAATGTCAGCTGGAAAGACATTTTGAAAAAAAGGAAAATAAAATTGCCACAAAAACATGGCAAAGAAAGGAATGGGATAGTTTCAGAGTTGTATAAATAAATATAAATGCTATTAATGCACAGAGAAGATTAAATGCTATTACTTTGTATAAACAACAAGAAGGTGGTACTCTATGATTATTAGACATACCATTTTTAGACAGCCTACAAAAGGAACAAACTGGAGCAGTATGGGGAAAGAATTTACAGGGAATTTGGAGATGACATGCTCTGGAATTGCTTTTAGATCAATTTTATTGTTGAGAAACTTGGAAAATGTATAGTGTGTAACATAAGGGAAGGAAAAGTATGGTGAATTATTGCAATATATACTCCTACTACATTTTAAAAGGAGAATGGGTATTTTAGAACATTAAAAATGTGATTCCTAACACAGATATAATTGCATAAGGAGATTTTATTTATAATGTAAGAAAAGTGACAGGCAAGATAAATAAGGATATACAAACTTGCAGGAAGATGATAAAAAGAGGAAATTAGCAGGTTAGAAAAAAGGGAATTTTACTTATTAAATAGGAAAAATAAAAGCCACAACTAAACTATGTATTATTTATATTATGTGTTTATATATATATATATATATATATATATATATATATATATATATATATATATATATACATATATATATATATATATATATATCAAAGATATGTTTTACAGATAATTGTGCTAGTAAGTCCAATATTACAAATTCTAACAATTATATTAGTGATACAAAAGGTGCTAAAAGACATTTATTTATATAATTTTTAAAGAGAATTTTAAAGAAGGAAATGGAATAATTATGTCAAGCTCATATTTCAGGGATACCATTTTATATGTAACTTGAACATTGATGGGTTTCATTTAAAGCAAATACAAAACAAAAATGTATAAGATTGGAAACTATTTAGTATGAATTAATTAAGAAGCATGATTAATGTATTGGAAGGAATGAAAATGAAAGACTGATTAAAGAATAGAGTACAGCAGAAGTAAGAACAAAACTCCAAATTTAATTCCAAGTAATGTGCACTTATAACATACGGATGAGCGCTTTCACCATTACAGCTTCTTCAGATCATTGTATAAAAGTCACAGTGCCCTTTCTCATGTGGTAAATATGCTCTCTCATTCTATCCCTTAACGGCCGGTTAGTTTTACCAACATAGAAACTCGGGCATGCCTGACAAGTAGCTAAATACACCACATTAGGTGTCATACAATCTGCATCTGCCTTGATGGAGAAAATGGTGTGTAAATCCGGGTGTATAAACACCTCACTGCTATCAATAAATGAACAGAAGTTGCAGTGACCACAGGGTTTAGTGTGACCAGTGTTCTTCATAATCCTATCATGTCTGGGGTGACAAAGCAATCGCTTTAGGTTGCTCTTACACAATGTCTTAGCAAAACATATAATCACCAATGACAATGATCATACTTTCTTGTTCCGGGTCCTAGAGATAATTGTTGTGAATAAGAGGGGTGGTAATACTATGAATCTTACTGAATCTAAGGAGACTGACTGGATCATTCATTTGAAAGCTGATAGGGGGCATGGGTTGAATGATAGAGCTTCTATAAAACCTAAGCTGAGACAACGCAGGCACATAAAATGAACTATCATTTATTTGTATATGTTCTTGATTATGTATTTTATCAACATTAACTTATCAGAATGTTTATTTATATGTTTTTAGGTCACTATGCAAGTTGTATATATTTTTGTCTTACTTTACATTAACATGTTTATATATGGGAGAGTTCTTTAAATTCTCCAGTATTGCTTTTAATTGTTTAAATTGTTTTAATTGATTAATTGAGCTGCTTATATAAGGGGAGGTTTACTGTGACTTTTATACAAGGATCTGAAGAAGCTGTAATGGTGAAAGCGCTCATCCGTATGTTATAAGTGCACATTCTTGGAATTAAATTTGGAGTTTTGTTCTTACTTCTGCTGTACTCCGCTTCCTTTGTGACTTACATTATATCTACCTCACGGAACTACAGCGTTTGCTTGCTGAGCAGTGGATTTTACTTTACTTTATTTTTTATTCAATGATTAAAGAATGGTTAAAGAAAGGAAAATATTTAGAGTATAAAAATAAGTTCTTTGTTATAAAAAAATTGTTACAAGGGAAAATGAGTAGGTTTCACCTTTTTTTAGGAAAAGTTAAAACAGATGAAAAGATAATGAACTGCAGTAAATGAAAAATTGAAAATAATTATATTATTTAAAGGCATTATGGTTGAAATTGAAAACTGTAGCATGGAGTTGTATGACAGTAAAGGTATAGAGGAATGAAATCTGGAATGCTAAAACATTGATAAACATCTTGTAAAATTGTTAGAAAGAAGAAATGATATGAATGAATTTAATGAAATATTAAAAGGATGAGTTCTCCTGGCCCAAATGGATTAGAATATGAATTTTATAAATAAATATGATAAAAATGATTGTTAGTAATATCTTGAAAAAGGATTACTGCTAAAAGAATATGTAATAAAATATGACATTTATATGTAAAAGAAAAAGGGATAGAAAAGATGTTAAAAACTGGAGACCATTAATACTTATTAATACAGATTATACATTTTTATGAGCATAATGCAGAAAAAGACTAAATAGTATGTTAATGAAGATAATAGATGAAGGTATTTATGGAACAGAATGTAGATATACAAAATGTAGTCATCATATTTAAAAGAAACAGTGAGTGATATAATTAATAGAGAAAGTGATATGTTAGTGACCTGTGATGTGAAAAAAGCATATGATTGTGTAAATCAAGAAAATATGTTTGAAAATTTGGAATGGTATGCATTAACTTACATTTTTAAGAATAATAACAACTATATATATATATAGCAATTCATATGTCAAAACAATAGTCAATGGATGGTTTAGCAAATAAATTAAAACCAAATGAAAGGCTGTTCTCTAAGTGGGACTGTATTTGCATTACTTATGAATTTAGTAATTCTGAAAAGTGAGGAGAAAGTAGAGAAATATTTTCTTTTCAAAATGAAGTTAATATTTCATTATAGATGGCATATTTTGGCAATTTATTCATAATATTGAAAGGAAAATGATGGATTAAAGAAGATTTTGATTTTGGTTTTGAAACTGACAATTGCATGAGAAGTATGGAATTAAAATGAATAAAAGTAAATGTAAAAGTTTTGGAGAAAGTGTTAAAATGGCAGGAATTTATTCTAAAACAGAATTCAGAATAAAACATGGAAAGAAAAGTATCATGATGGAACAAAAGAAGGAAATAATGGAAGAAATTAAGAAAACAGTAACAAGTGGAAGACTTTTGATTTATCATTCCTTAAGAAAGCGTAATTAATACATTCATATATTTTGGGTAAATTAAGATATATAGTAAGTGTAATCTTTTTTCAAATTTCTTATGCAGTTAGAAAAAGAATTATTGGAGAATATATTTTCCTATATATGGGGATGAAAGTTAAATTCTGTTAAAACAGGTATCGTTTATTGTAAAATTCAGAATGTTGTTTTGGGTTTAAAAATAACTTTTTTTGGTAATGAAAATAAATTGTTCATAGAAAGATTTCATTGGTAAGATTATATGGGAAAAATATAAAAATATATAGGAAGTCATGTTTAAAAAGAAAAACTTAAATGAGGATGAAAACTTGTCATTTAAGGCAGCTATGAAACATAAACAAATGAAAGATAAGATGTGTCACATCTGTAATGTAGAAGAGAAAATGGAGCATTTTATAAAATGTATTAGAATTAATGAATTATGGGATTTATGTCGAAATGTATTTAGAAACAAGATTAAAAAAAAAACTGAATATGAAGATGATTGTAAGGATTGTAAGAAGCAGAAAAAGACAACAGTGATGCTATAGATAAAAAGTGCTGTATGGATTTTTTGGAGCATTAGATGTCAAGAATTATTGTTTAATCAAAATTAAGAAGGAAGAAGTATTATGAACAAAATAAAAAACAGATTATGGAATAAGGGGTGGAGAATAAGAAGTAAAATGCTTAGAATGATGTTAGAATGATCTAAAATTAAGAACAGAAGTGAAGTATTGTGATGTAAATTTGTTTTTAAGACATGTAAGATTATGTGATGAACTATTTATGATGTGTACATAAATAAAGCTTGCATTCTTTTCAGTAGGAACTGTGGGATCTTTCACATCAGTCTGACCTACCACAAATTCAACCAGATGTAACCTCAGTTTAACATCCCATGTGAAAAACACAATCAAGAGTGCAGCACCCCCTGCAATGCTGCACTACAGTGTGTTACCTATGTAATCACCTGGAGTGAGAATAGAACTCACAGCATTTGGTCTTCCAGCACCCAAGGCAAGTGTGCTATATGCTGTACCACTGACACTATTATATTAAGCAATACTTCAGGTGACTCACTGTCTTCCTCTCATATCTTCAAAGTTTGGAATTCCATTCTCCTCTCTTTCTCAGACAAATTAACAACTTGAAATCCGTCAAGTTACTACTGAAGCAACACCTAAAGGTGTTGTGGTTTTAGACATGAGCTACACCTGGCTAAATCCCACTCCCCTAAACTATCCTTATCTGCTCTGTTCAGGCCTGCTGTAAAATAACTACATCAGTACTCTCCCATCGTATTTTGTATTATTAGGTCTACTCCACCACATTCACTGCTCCATATACTCTTAAACTTTACATTGTAATGAAAAGCATGTTACCACTTCCTACCATTATAAAATACTATGGGTCTAAACTTTGTTTATCTTGACACTCACTCTGAGATACCTTCAAATGATTTTTTCATATCACTGTACTGACTGTATCTTGATTATAATATGTTTGTATGTAGACAATTTTATTTATCTTGTCAGTGTTTTTCTTTTCTCAGTATTGTATGCTCAGACAATCATTGCTTTTTCTCATTGCCATGCAATCAAACGATTCATCACACTATGTATGTATGTTATTTTCTCTTTATCTTGTAGAGCTTTTCTTCAAAGCCTCCTCTGAATAGGGTTTTCCAGACAGTCCTGGTCAACAAAAGCAATAAATTAAATACACACACACACATATACAAAAAAAATATATATATATATATATATATATATATATATATATATATATATATATATATATATATACACACACACACACACACACACAGATATATAAATAAATAGATATTTATGTAGATATATACATGTTGCTATTTTACAACACTTAATTATTAAATTCTGTGGACTCTGCTTGTCAATTCTATTTCCATATGGATTTAAACTGCCCACAAGTATATGGCTACAGTGTGTGAATATGTCTTGCAATGAACTGGTATCCTGTCCAGGAATGGTCCTTTCCCTCACACCCACCGACTGCTGGAATATGCTCTGGCTCCCCTACAACTCTGAATGTACAATAAAGAGGGTATTAGAACATTATTGAAAAAATGCACATATAAAATTCAGCTGACAGAATTAGTTGAGGCCTGAGAAAGTTGATGAACAAGCAAAGCACAGAAGTAGAGTGACTTTTACTGGCTTTACTGCATAGAGTGATAAAGCCCAAACTATAACCCAAATGACTTGGATTCAGACTAAGATCCTGGTAGGAGAAGATGGCTGAGGAGTATGGAAGCAAAGAGCCAGTAACTGCTTACCCATCCTTTGGGCAATACAGTTGTGTTGTCTGCCATGACATACCAAAAGATACCCTGTCTGGTAGAATTCAGGTTACAGAGAATTGTGTAAAAGTCCATTCATGCAACCTTTGTAAGCAATGCACAGCACTGTATTTGGAATTGATGTATGCATGGAAGGGTGTATGCACCAAAAGGCCAGCACAGCAAGATGCATGTCAGGTGGCAACATGGATATGGGGGGGGGGGGGGGGGGGCAGGCAGGGTCAAAAAAGAAAACCATTAATGGCCCTTTTAACAATGGTTTCCCATGACTAGCTCTCATTTATTGGAAAAAATGTTCTCAGGAGGGTTAATGGTCAGTAGTCAACAGAGGAAATATGTAAAAAAAAAAAAAACAGAGTGACTATTTACACTGTGTGTCAAAAGAAAATAAATGTGTTGGAATCAAGAAGTTCTAACTTTTATGTCCTGGTTCCTTAATATCCATTATTCAACACTGTGTTTTCTGACACCACAATGGATGTCCCACTTTTTTTTCTTTTTTTTTTTTGCAATCCCACAAGATTTTGCTTCTATGATTGAACAGCATCCCTTGATGAAATTTCATATTACATCAGTCAGCATGTTCTTGTCAGCTACCAGATTAGTACCTCTGGTTGGGATAGCCAGCCCTTCCCCATAGCTGGCACACCAATGTCATAGGAGGTAAAGTGGGATCAGAGGCTTTGTTATACAATGGAAGCCCTACCCCCTGTGTACTAGCTTTCAACTGCATGGATCACAGTCTGCAATGAGACTTGGGCTTGTGGTGTCCCCATCAACCCATTAAAGGCAGCAATACCTAGTAAACCCACCCTACATGCCTAGCCTTGCTTGCCATTCAGAATGCTGGTCTAGCAAAAGAACTGCCTGAAATTATGTCACTCAGTCCCTCTTTCCCAAATGGAAGCCAGCAGGCAAAGCTTAATTACTCCCACTCTATGCAAGCTCCAACAGGTATCTAAACCTCCCATCAAATTTGGGTAAGCTTAATCATAATCAGGGCTTTATCTCTTTATTACAGCAGTACTCCCTGTAGGTAGCCTGCTTTTAGGACAATTTGGCTGGCAGCTTATGTCCACCTGGATTCTATTCAGATTTATATTCCTGAACAATAGTCCTTATGATATACATCATGGAATACCATCAGACTTAGCATGCATGTTCCTGCTAGACAAAATGCCTAAAATGTTTCAAAGTACCCTTAATGTACTGCATGGGCACCTATTTCACCTAGTGCCATCAGGGCATACTGGTATACATATCCTCCAAATTGCAAAAAAAAGAGCAGGCTTACACCAGTGAACACACTCACACCTGACAAACTCTGCTTTCCACTAGTGCATATAAGGCCGCTAGTTCTGCATTATACTGAGCCATATACTGTCAGCATTTCTGTAGCTTCCTGTTTCAACCAAAATCTAGTTGCATAGTTTGCATAGTGCAGGGGACTTTAAGACAGCAGGAGTCTTCCAGCAAAATGTGAGCAACGGTCAGGAGGTAGGATTCTATGATACCCCAAGGAAGTCTTACAAGGTCATGGTGTGACTTCATCTAAACCTAGAATTATACCACGTATGACATGAAACAAAAAATGGAAATATCAAGGATGAGCATGAGGAAAAAGCCAACATCACAGTCAAAGAAGCATGTACCTAGGGAAGTGTTTATTAAACTCACGTCTATTGCCAGGTAAAATCAATGCATGATATGGTAAAAATATTATTTATGCTTGTTCCCATGCCATTTAAAAGGGAAAAAACATGTATAGCAAGACTAGGCTGAAATTTATTTTCTGCAGAACTATGTAAAGTGTTCTTTTTGTTGTTCTTGAAATTATCTCATGTACTATTCAGTGGTGGGATTACACAGATTATAAACCACTATTACTGTCTGTAGCACAACCCAGTATCATTAGACTGTCCATCTTAATATTCTGAGACAGCAAATTAACTATAGAAAAGCAAACCTATAACTGCAGATTGTAAATAATCTAATGTCCTACTTGCAACAAATCATTCTTATTATTATTTCAATAACACCTAAAATATGGCAAATAGAATTTAACGTTTCACAAGGTCTTTCCTACTGACTATGTCCAGAATGGTCTTAAGTATGGGTTTATTTTTGATTATTCTAAGTCATTTTTGTCCTGATAAGTGGCGAGCTATGCAGAGAACACCAAACTTCCTTATCCTACCAAGTCTCCATCCTGTCTTATAGGGTCCACAAGCATTCTGAGGTAAAATGAAACAGAATCCCTCCAATATGTCCAGGGTCTCCTCCAGGGCCTCCTTCCAGTAGCCATGCCTGGAAACATCCTGTGTGATTCATCCAGGGACATCTTCACAAGGTGTCCAAACCACCTCAACTAACTCTACTGAACTTGGAGGAACAGTAGCTGCATTCTAATAGCCTCCCAGATTGCCATACTCTACACTGTATCATAAAAACATGAACTGTCATGAAAAACTAAACATTTTAATGTATTTCTACATAAAAGTGTTTAAATGACCGAGTTAAGCATAGGGTTCCACTGCACTTTTGGGATATGATTTGCAATGGTTTCTTTTATAAGCTTTCTCTTGCAGAATATATTGATTCTAAAAATTTGCAGCAATATATCTACATCACAGGAATCATTTCATCAATAGCATTACATTATAGTTTGTAGGCTTTAAACAAATGACAAGCGCAACCAGGCTCTTAACATACTGTACTGAGTACACATAAAGAAGAGTCAGGATGACTGAAAACTACTGATGCATATTTTGCAAGCTAGAATAGCTAGAAAGTGCACATCAGTAGAACATAAAAACAGTATTGATAAATAAGGCACTACTGATGTAATTAGGCTTGGTCGGAAGACCATTTAATTTGCCTTATCTTGTATGTTATTTTAATTTATATTACTCTAAGCTTGATTCAGCTACTTTGTATTACTCAGGGACACTAGTTATGAATGCAGTAGAGTGAGAAATATCATTTCAGGAATGCAACAAATATGAATATATTTGTGGTACACCTAATGTTAGATGGTAAGAAATTTTATAGTTTTGGGCTTTGAACTGAAACTCATTTCTGGTGTACAGTAGGGGGTGCTGCGTAATGCAAAAAGAGTTGGTATTATCACTGGACTGGTAAGACATTGCTTGACTAGCCATATTAGAGACAGGCAGTTTCACGTGTGAAGCAGTTTGAAAACAAAGCCAGTGGTAAAGAACTTGGCTCATAATGCTACAGGAAACCTTATGTCTTTGCTGAGAGTTGTTAAGCCAGACATGTATTTACAAATTTTGCTTAATGAACTCCACAGTCTTGTTGTGTTGTTGACAAACACAGTAACTACTAAAGTAGAATGACAACACCATTAACTATGAAAAAGTGCTTATTCCCATTATAAAACTCATGCAGCATGTAGTAAGCATTCATGAGCTTGTTCAACGTTATATTCAAATGTAATTTAAAACTTCAAACTCAACCATAACCTAGCCATGACACTCAGTGTGCCTCATACTATCTTTCCTTTGTTCTACATTTATCCTTTTGAAATTCCACCATTAATCAGTGATTAACTATGGCTATATCTGACATACCTATTGTACAGTTATTACACATATATATATATATATATATATATATATATATATATATATATATATATATATATATATATATTGTACATTTCATTCTTTACATATTGTATTTCCTATGTGTACTCTGACTGTATTCATCAACACTGCATCTCTCATTGTTTGTAAATTCTACGCTAAAGCTGAAATTGGTTAATTATGATAAGTGCTCCACCCCAGTTAACAAATTCAAATAAATAAATATCTTTCTTTTGGGTAACATCCATGTGAAGCTGGAAAGGGTAACCTCAGTTGTTAAAGTACGCTCTTTGGGCTCTAGTACAGAGGCTCGCTTTATAAAACGGTCCAGAACGCATAAACAATAAGATGCAGCACTGCTTTCTAACTACACAGGTGACTTATGGAAGAATCTGCCCAAGGACATTAGCAGTATCATAATATAACGTCAGTATCTTGAATGTATATATTGTAAATAGTATTCTATCTGTCTTCTCTCTCCCCCATCTGGGAAAGATTCTCACTACTGCCTTCATATAAATGTTAATGCTATTTAACAATGAACATCAACGCTTCCATGTATGCACGCCACTTCTTCTATTGTACAACTGCCTCTCACTGAATACATTAATATCATGAATGTACACATAGCAAATAATGTACTTTCCACTTTTATTTCTCCCCTATTCTGTTGGAAAATTGTATTTACTGCAATTCTTTCAAATGTTAGTTTTTATAACTATGTACAGATGTTTTACAATTGTTAGTTTTTATAACCTTGTACATATGATCTACTGCCTCTGTACAACTCAAACTCTGTTCAAATTGTTTTCTAATCTTGTATGTAAGTATGTAATGAATGTTCTCCTATTTTGCAATTGTACTTTGATAAGTCTCACTGTATAATATTACTTTTGTTTACTTTTATGTAATATGGAGAGTTTCTCCCCAGGCCTCCACTGAAAATGGGCTCCTTGAGCCCAGTGGACCTCCCCGGTTATCAAACTGGAAATAAATAAATAAATAAATAAATGTCTCAACATTTAAGAAACTAATTTTAAATTATGCTTTCATTAGTAACTATACCTGCAACAATACTTTCAAGGACATTCTACTCTTGGAAGGATAAAGCATCTATCAGGTTTTCTTCTCATTGACAAAACATACCAATTTGTCTGTTTCCCCCCCCCCCAGTTTATCCTTTCTCACCTTCTTCAAAACAACTCTTTTGTGTGTATTGTTGTTCTCCAGACTATTAACGTGTGCATTTATCTAAATAATATTCGTAATATACACAGTCATGCCATTATACATGAGCAATAACCAACGACGTTGCTGTGGTATTTTAAGATTTACCCATGGGTGGTGTGGTTTAATAATGAGGGCAAAGCCAGAGTGATTAAATAAAGCCAACAGTGTGTAAATCTTAATATACCACCCCAAAGAGTCGTTTATTGCTATTATACAATGACATTATTTAAGGGAAAAAAATTACTTTTCTTTAAATAATGTCTTTGTATAACGGCGCTGTGCTGTCCTTCTGTGGCTGGTATATATCCCAAAGCCTTTTTTGATGTACTGCTTATGCATATGGGACTTGTGTTCCCACCCATACCCAGTACACCAGTCCTTTGGAAAGGAAGCAACAGGGAAAAGAAGGTCTCTGTTGTTCCATTTTTCTTTTCTTTTTTTTTTTTTGAATTAAAAAAAAAGTTTCAGACAGTTTAGGGGTAGGAGAGAGACAGAATGGAGGAAATACAAGGAAAATCAAGTACATGTCTTTAGTTTTGAATAACGTACCTGATTTTCCTAGTATTTTCTCTGTCCTGTCTCTCTGCTATGTCCGGAGTCCAGATTTCAGTTTTTATTTATTTAATTTTTATAAAAAAAAAAAGTTAAAAGTTAGAGTATACCAATGGAAAAAAGTCCAGGAGACTGGACCTTTTTCCATTGGTATATTCTCAGATTTACAACGGGCACACTGATTGGGCTGACCAATCAGCGGACCAATCAGCGTGCTTGTTTTGGAATATTAATGGCCAGTCATTGTATAATTATTCATAACAACTGCAGTCATTCTTTCTTCTTTGTCTTTACCTGCTTAACAAGGGTAACAAAGTAGTTTCACTCTTTGCAAATTGTTTTAAAATGTAATACTTTTAAATGCTACTCACTTGAACAACCATATATTACCATATATTAATCTGTCGATTGGGATATGCCCCTCCTCACTCAAAACTTAAACCAACTGTTGTAACGTATTACTTTGATAGTTAAAGTGCCTACTCTTACCTCACATTAATTTATGTATATTATTTTACATATTTTAAGTATTGTATATTATCTAATGCAGGTTAAAGTTGTTGTATAAATTCTCTTATATTCTTTTAATATGATATATATTTCTGCAGAGCTTTACCCACTGTTATTCCACTGATACTAAAACAAAACCCAATTGGAAAACCCAGACAGCAAATAAATTAAGTACACATCAGTGCAAAACAAAAATAAAAAAGATGATGCGCTAAAAAAACCTGATCAGAAAATCAGCCAGCAACATGAATATAATAAATACTGACACTAAGGGGGATTAGTTTATTTCTGTAGGGCAGCTGTTTAAGGTCAAATCCAGCAGCCAGGGATAAGTGCCTCCAGTGTACAGCTACAATTAGAGTTTAAAGAAGGGGGAGGGGTGGCATGTTGACATCACTAATACTTTTTTTAGCAGCTGTTGGCTTTTTCTAGTATGTCAATATATGTATGTTTATAATCCTAATGTAGCTGTTGGCACCATCTGTCAATTCAAAACATGTTAATGTTTAAATAACATTGTCTTCCATCCTTGGGTTTGTCCGGTTGTCATCACCAGGCAAATCAGGTTATTATCTAAGAAACTTCACAAGCATGTCCCTCCCGCTTGAGCTTTGGCACTAATCCTCCTTGAGCTGTTTAAGCTAGCTCTCGCTTGCTTGCTCTCTCTCTCTCTCTCTCTCTTGCTCTTGTCTTTCTTTCCCCCTCCCCTCCTCCCCCACCCCTTCCTCCTCTCTCTCTCTCATATACACTCACTCTCACTTACTCTGTTTTTGTCTACTGCCTACAAACCTGACTCAGCTAGTCAATCCATGGAGCAGAGCATTATCTTAGAGGCTAAAATTAAACTGCCCAAAAGATCTTAGCCTTAGTGGCAGCAACCAGGGCACTCAAAACCATAATCAGTGCTTTACAAAAATGTTATCTGTAGGTTGTTGGAGATATAGGAAGATCACACTAGTAGTAATCCAGAAACATTGGCATATGCATACATATTACTTGAGATATTTAGCTGATAATACAGTTGCAAACCCACTCATAAAATTATGCATGTATATACAGTCACACTGAGAATGAATTACTTTATTCTAGCTCTCAGTTTGCCAGCATAGACAGCAAAAACACAAAACAATAGTTAGTGCAGAGGATTAAGCTTCTGAGATGTTAAAGATCTTCTTGTATTTCATGGTTTGATTCCCTCAACCTCTTTATGCTTACTCTGTGAATCTGAACAAGTTACTTCACCAGACAGTGCTCCTGGGCTGAGTCTGAAAAAGGTCCAAGTGGATTCATACTCTACTCTGGCTAACAAATAAAGCCAGAAGGGCACTTACCTGCACAAAATTACAACAAAAGTATAACTTCTTAATGAGTTCAGCATATGTAATCAGTGCCAGTATTAGTGGCTTTGGAAGTAATATATTCATACTATATTATGAATGAAACTACTGATAATAAATGCACTGAAATATGTTGGGTATGATTTCCTTTTATTTTTGACGTGTACATATCTCTCAACTGTCCAGATTTTCACAGAATGTCCAGATTTTTGCCTCCTATTTTTTGTCTGATCCTCATAAAATTTGTGGATTTCTGGCAAATCACTGAGAACTGAAGTCACTATATAATGACATACATTTGGGCTTTAGACTTCATATCCTTCAGAAAATGTGTGTTAATACAAGTTCTTTTAATTTAGCATCTTTCCAAGAGCAGTATTTAAAATCTGCCCCTATTGTGAGTCCTCGTTCCCCCATTATTTTACCCTTTGTCCAGATGTCTTGCACTAAGAAATTTAGAGGTATGCTTGTGAAAGGTATCAAAATCATTAACCTTTGAAGTGGCATATTCATATCAACAAAACACAGGTGCATCTGTACATGGAAAACTACATTTAAGATATCTCTAAGCCATAACACAAGCTGGATAGCACAACAAATCCAGGTGTTTCTTATGTAGCAGTATGAACCAATGAGCCAAGAACCACCCATTCCTCAGGCACTCCCTTGAAATCTGAAGTGACATCTCTTCACCCTATCCTTCCAACATTGACAGTACATTATGTGGAATAGTAAGGTAATAATTTGTTTCAGACATACACCTTATTTTAACTAGGATCTAGAAAAGAAACATCAGATACATGTTTTATTATATATATATATATATATATATATATATATATACATGTTTTATTATATATATATATATATATATATATATATATATATATATATATATATGTGTGTGTGTGTGTGTGTGTGTGTGTGTGTGTGTGATGCTTTAGCTGAATATCTGTTCTTTGGAATCACACATATTTTACTAGTGTGCCCCAAATTAAAAAGGAACATCCCTCCTTTTGTTTCTCAAAAGTATTCTTTCCCTGATCTAACCCTAATGTAAACAATTCTCATTAGAAAAACTGCCTTGCATTTCAACTTTTAAGCAGAAATGCGTGATGTTGTAAGACGCTCAAAAGTATTTTGCTTAGTAATAACAGTCTTAGTAGTATTGTCAACATCTGTAACTAACTTTTAGTCTATCCCTCATGTTGAAGTTCAGAATGTTTCCTGTTGCTTCATTTCTGTTCTTACAGAAAAAAAGAACTTGTGAGGCATATAACAACATGTTTCAGTAAGCTGCAATGCTTTCTAGTTTTGCTTCTTAGCAAGTTGCCATCTGTGCGGGATTAAATGCTGCAGGGCATCTGCCCCAGAGTCTGTCCAGAAGTCAGCTTTGTAAAAAAACCTTTTTATTTAATACGTTTATAAATACAGCAGAAAACTCGGCAATTATTTAAACACACAACAACATTTCTAAAGCATCTAGGACACAACAATTGGATTCCTGGAATAAACATTGCAGCTCCATCCATCCATCTGGCCTACAATGAAAATGATAGACACGTACACTCCATAGTAAAAGTAAACTGTGTACTTCTGCATCTAGAAGATAGTACAGATGAATATTCTGACAGCAACTGATGCTTTTCATAATGATGGATAAAGAAAGGGTGGTTTCAGCTCTCCTCGATGTAGCAGATGGCTTTCCTTCAGGCAGATGGTGCTTTGTAATGTCTTCTGTATAAACCATCTTCAAGATTTGCAAGGGAAAACATGCTGTGCACTGTTTTATAGAACTCTTTATTAGTTTTGCACATAGTAATACAGATGGAAGTTGTAATGTGATAACAGAATGAGTAAATAAAAAGGCGACTGTTTCAGAATGAATTTTGTTAAGTGAGGGTTAAATGTGGGCTTGGAAAATCAACTTGTGGTATTTGTCTGCCCTCTGCAGGAAAAAGTTATTAAATGTATAGCTAGTTATTCCAAAATTAAAGTGTTCTACACTTAACTCAATAGCAAAGCATTTAAAATATTATGACATTATTAATAAATTAGAGGTTATCACTTTAGATGCATCTTGGGAAAACTCTACATTGATCTATTAGTGTTTTGGATTTTGAAGGCATTTTTCTCACTATTGCAGTTTTATCCATAAATACAGTATAATTTTGGGGGTTCCTATCAGCAGACTGAAGATGCATGTTTTCAAATGCGTCTTGGTCGAACTGACAAAGCTGAAACTGCAAAATATCGAAGCGGCATGTAAAGGAATTCTTTCCCTGGGAAAGAATTTGCTTGGCTGCTTCGGTACTTTGCCATTTTCGGCACTGTAGTACAGTCTTGGAGTTGGTATATATAAGTAGGGAGGGTGTGGGGGCACAGCCCCCCACGTCAGGGGAGGTGGGGGGCGAAGCCCCCCACTTAATCTCATGTTTTAATGTGCTTTCTTTTTTTTTTTTTTTTTTTTTTTTTTGGAACAGTGATTTTGTTTCCCTTGGAAAAAAATTGCTCGTCTGACAGTTCGGTTTTGAAAGCTTTCGCTTATATGGGGTCGATTAATCACCATTCGCTTACCCAAGCGTTCGGTGATCTAATATAGACCCTAATTTTGGGCAGAAGAATAGGTTTAATTCTTTCCTGCTTTTAAGACTAACTCAGGTTTATGATTATTCCAAATATCTGGTATTAAGTCAATCACACAAGAAATATGAAGTAAATGCTTCAAGAGTTTTTAATGCATGACATTTCTAGTTAAGGACACCAAAACTTACATGGTTCTAAAGAACAAACATGGCAAATGCCAAAACAAGAAATGCTATGAAGCTAAAGTGATACTACTGAACTAAAATATACATTTTTTGTAGGGTGGCAACCCCCCTCACCCACATGCCTGATTGAAAGGAGTTTGCCCCCCCCCATAAAATAAGAACTTGCCTGTGTCATTCCAAGTATGTGAGATCTCAGTGTAGGATTTTCAGAGGGCTTGACCCTGCAAAAGGAGTGAGTTTACTTTTGTTGCACTTTTGGCATTTCATTGTTTGGTCTTTACAATTCTGTCATGCCATTTTCTTTCTCAGTCTTATCATGTGGAATTACAGTTCAGAAACAGTTAACAGGCTAGTGGGCATGACAGATCACAGCACTGTGTAAAAGTCAGAATATGGAACTCCTTACTTTGACAATGTGCAAAAAAAAAAAACGCCAGTTTTGTAGTACGAGTGAAATGGCCTTCTAACCAAATGCCTTTTTTTTACAAAATACGTATCAGTTTGTAGTGCTTCAGTATCAAATTTTTTAACAAAAGCACAATAACCTGCAATTCAAAAAATATTTTATAATCTGTAAATAGTAATCTAAACAATTATATTTAACTGTATATTGAATATCTTAACTGCTACATATTGTAAATTATACATAAGTGCTACCATGCTGTTTACACATCTCTATCTAACTGCCTCACAGCCTCACACTTTCAACCTAAAAGACTCGCTTTTATAACTTATAATGCATGGATAAACTGAAAAGTCGCACTGACATAAAATGCTACTTTTTATGAACAATCTTTTGCGTGCCATAATCACTTTCTCAGTGGCATATATGCTTTTCTTCATTCATCTTAATTGCCAATAAAGACTTGAATGTCTTTAAACTGAGTGACTGATACAGTTCTGTTTTCACCTTTCTCAACATACTCCATCCCTTTTGGATTTTGCATTGTTATGTGGCAAGCAAAATAAAGTCATCATCAGTTGCTTACACAGTGGCAGTTCCCACCATTACACAGGTCTTTCAAAGCTGGGCGAAGTGCTTAGAGATACAGGAGAAGGAACCATTTGCTGGATCAGTTAGCTTCTCTGTGTCTTCTACTTGAGCCATAATAAATTCCTCTGTTAGTTGGTGAGCATTAGCATCATTTGCACAAACTCCTCCATGAAAAGTGACGTTAACTTTATGTGTCTGTAGACAAGCAGTGTATAAATAAATCAAGAATAATATACATTATCACTAAAATAAAACATGGAATATAACCTAACAACATCCTTAAAGTATAATATTAAATATTCCTGCAGGTAAAATGATGAAGAACCAAGTGAAGACCAATAAAGGAACCCTCAAACATACTAAATGAAAACAAGAGATATGCCTAAGTCAGCTGAATAACCCAGAAAGATAGATCCTTATTTCCCACTTAAAATCTACAAGGGTAGGTGAATTCCTCAATCAGGGTGGTAACAAATTCCACTGGAATTTCACCTTGGTAACCAAAAGCCTGGAATCCAATGAAGTCCAGACAGTATGGTGGCAGTGATAGTAGCCCATGGACAGCAGACCACAGGGGTCTGGTCAGCCTATACCAAGACAATAGATCTCATACATTTGATGGACCCAGGATATGATCAAACTATGTTCTGATGGGCCCAGCTGAACTGCATTTATGTGGTATGGGACCTCTGTAGATCACAGCATGTGTATGTACCTTTAAGAAGCATTTCCAGATGTAGCACATGCATATAAATACTGAGTACGTGCAGGCATCAGTGCCATTTTGAGAGAACAGCCAGAATGTTAACATGTATGAGTGTGGTAATCAGTGTGTTTGTAAGTTTACTTAAGTTTAAGTTACAAAGCCTCATTTCTGATGTGTTTGTGTGTAATAAAGCTGCTTGAGCAGAACCCACAAATGTTTGTCTGTTTTATCCTGACCAGACGAGTGACATGGTGTCAGAACTGGGATTATATTGAGTATGATAAGAGATTAAAAGGGCATAACAAGTACAATAAAAAGGCAAATTAAGCTTAAAGAGCAAGGCAACTGCATGTTTTTTAGTAAAAGACCACGTTTGGGCACAAACTACTATTTCACATTAACCAAAGTCATTCAAAGCAAAACTAGAGTTCGAAGTATCTCAGAGTGTACAAAGTGTTTGCAGAGTGTGTGCTTTATTATATTACTGTGCATTTATTTCAAATAGTTTGCTGTGTGCAAAGTACAGTTATATTGCAAAGTGCAGTCAGAGTACAGCCATTTCAAAACGTTTCTTGTGCTGTGTGCATTTATTCACAGAGTGCCGCCATTTCAGAGTGCTTCTTACACTATGCAGGGTTATTTTGCAAAGTATAGGCATTTTGAAAGGTTCTTGCACTGTGCGCAGTTTATTTGCAAAGTGCATTCATCTCAAAGTGTTTCTTAATCTGAGCTTCTTCCACTGTATACAGTTTATTTGCAAAGTACAGTCATTTCAATGTCTTTCTTACACTGATAAGGAGTGGTTTCATAAAGTACAGTGATTTCAAAGTGTTCTTGAGCTACGGAGACTTATTTGGCAAAGTGCAGTTATTTCAAAGAGTTTGCTGTGCTATTGGGCATAATTACAAGTACTGTCATAATGTTCTGGCATATATATATATATATATATATATATATATATATATATATATATATTTATGTGTGTATGTTCGTACATGATTTCAAGCACCTTCACTACTGTGTGTTGATATGGCAGAGGCATTTTGCAAACCAGGTCCACTTGTGTTTGATCATAATATAGCAGAAAATTGGGGAGTATTTGAGCAGGAATACGATATTTTCATAAAAGCAGCTTTTTCAGACAAAAATGCACATACAAGGACATTCATTTTGCTTAACTTAGCTGGATCAGAAGCTATTGAAGAGAGTGTTCATTTGTGTATGCACCAGAAATATATGCAGAAGAGGGGGAAAATACCATATTGTGGTACCAGCTCAATCAAGGGAGAACCCTGAGTGCTTGAAACATAAATTTAGAGAAATGTGTAACCCCCAGACAAATGTTACATTGGAGAAGCACTTATTTTATACAAGAGACCAAAAGCCAGGTGAAACTTTTGCAGCTTATATCACTGACATGAGAAAAAAAGCTAAAACGTGCAGATTTGGTGACTTGAAAGATGAGTTAATAAAGGACAGGCTTGTGTGTGGTGTTAATAGTGCCGTAGTGAGAAAGATTTTGCTTTGCAACAGTGATTTAAAGTTAAGAAAGCCATAGAGATTTTTCAAATCTATGAGCTCGTAGAAAGGCACACAAGTACAGCAAATGTAGTTAGCATGCAATACATGGCAGCAGCAACCCCTGTCTGTGTGGCAGGGAGACCCCAGAGCTTTCTAGCAAGTTCCAAGACTAGCTCAGTAAAAAGGGCATGCTCAGTACAGTATAAGAGTGTGTCAGCAAAACCCAAGTCAAGTCTTACTGTTAATTGTCATAATTCTGGTCCCAACCATGAGTCTAAAAGAAAGAATTGCTTAGCATTTGGTCAGCAATGCCATAAGTGTAAAAAATGGAACCATTTTCAAAAGCTTTGTACCTCAAGCAAGCCTCATTCAGTTGTTAAGAAAAGTCACTCAAAAAAGCAAGTTGATCATGTAGAGAGAGTTGCAACTCTACTTTCTATGTAGATGGTGTATCAGTGGTCGGTGAAAAGGTAAATGCAGTAGATTTGTTGGCAAAGAATGAAGTATTTTGTACTGTCCTGATCAAGGGTAAACCCACAGAGCTCAAAGTAGACACTGGTTCAAAGTGTAATGTAATGTCAGCAGAAACATTTGCTAAAGTGAGAGCCGGTGTGCAACTTAATTTGGCCAATTGTGCGAAGCTTGTTGCTTATGGAGGTGATGAGATTCAAACTGAAGGCTCAGTAGTGCTTTCATGCTATTTGGCTGGGAACAGTTACAGCTTGCAATTTTATGCAGTCCTAAGACCCGTGCAGTCATTATTAAGTCTCAGAGACAGTTTGAGAATGAAACTGCTTTCTTTTATCAAAGAAGTACATCATGTAAGCACTTGTCCCAGTTCTAGTTTCAGTGATACTATTTTCTCAGAGTATGATGATGTTTATGACGACAAGCTAGGCAAACTTCTAGTTGTGTACTCCATGAAAGTAGACCCTGAGATCAGTCCAGTGGTCAAACCAGCAAGAAGAGTTCCAATAGCTATGCAGGACAAAGTCAAGGTCCAGCTAGACAAAATGGTGCAGCAAGGTGTGATCAGTCCACTCACAGAACCAACTGAGTAGGTATCTTCCATGGTAGCTCCTCATAAGAAAAATTCAGATGAAATCAGAATATGCATTGACCCAAGAGACTTGAACAAGGCATTAAAAAGAACTCAACATCCTATGGGTACAATCAAGGAGATTGCAACCCTCATGCCAAATCCCACTGTTTTTTCTGTCTTAGATGCAAAGACATCATTTTGGCAAGTAATGCTTGATCACAAGTCTTCACTCCTGATTACATTCAGTACCCCATTTAGTAGATACAGATTCCCCAGGATTGACTTTTGGAATAAATTCTGCCAGTGAAGTCTTTCACTGTGCAATGGAGCAAATTTTTTAAGGGTACCCATGTGCAATAATAGTTGATGATTTACTGGTTGGAGATAATGGTGAAGCAGAGTATGACAGAAACCCAGTGGCAGCTGGTGACTTCAAATCAAAGGGGGGCTGCAGGAGACAGCTGAATGGGTGGGGCCAACATGAAGGGGTGGGGCCAACTAGAAAGGGGCAAAGCTATGCTCAAAACCACAAAAATTGTGACTTTAATTAAATACTCTGCTCTGGGTGCCAAACCATCATTATGAGAGTCCAATCAAGACAAAAATGAAGTGGAGAAGAAAAAAATATATTTCAATGCATTGGCTACATGACAGCTTACTTAATATCTAGATGGAAACAAAAAGGTTGTGAGGCATGAAAAAATAAATTACTTTTTAAATACTTTACTGGAATGCCAGTCAAAATCAAGTATAAAAAAACAAGCAGCAGTCAACTCAAACCACTTCTCCTTGCACTGCAGTTCTAATTATAATTTATACTCGGCTATTCCTGCTCAAGATATAAGGAGCTTTACAAACTTCAACAAGATTAATGAACAGAAACTAGGATTTTTGATAGAAATAGTATTAGAAAGCTTACACACAAAATCAAGCTTTGGCCAGGAGAACAAGTTGTTCAAGCATCAACAGATGAAAAGTGAAAAGTTGTTTTAAATATTTTGCTTGAAATGAGGAAGTCTGTGTACCAACTAGAAGAAAAACACTCAGAAATAAGTATTAGAAAAGGTCAGAGGATATACCACCAGCTTGCTGATCAACAGAAATTGCAACCTTAAAGTAGGTATTGAAATAAGCATTAAATTATAAACAAAATGTATGTGTAGGGGAAGAATGAAATAACGTTTTTTGTGATACAAATAAAGATAGACCAAGGAATAGGAAAACTATAGTAGTAAGGAGCCAACAATAACTGTATCCTTCTTAAAGTACCCCAAAGATTGCTATGCAGTACTATCATGTACCACATATTCATATATGTGTGTTGACAGAAGCATGGCTTCAGAGCAATGAAAGCAGTCCTTATCTTCCTGGTATAATATCTAAATTTATCTTCAGACCTACTGACATTCATAGGGGAGTATCAATTTTTGTCATGAATATCATCATCATGAGAGATTCTTTGGGACACAACATTTAACATCTAGAAGTCCAAATCATAAAAAAAGACTAATTACCCCTTTATAGCTAGCTAAAGAACATCCTCTATGTCTCCTTCTGAGCATGATGATTACCTTAGCACACTGGTTGAAATTCTCATTAAAGCCAAGACTTTTCTACTTGTGGACTTCAACTATCTATTAATAAACTGGCTGACCTACACTGCAAATGTTAATAATTGTTCCAGCATGGGTTAGACCATGTTAACAACTGGTGCAAATATAATGCTCTCAAATTAAATATAAAAAAGTGTAGCATAGTTCATTTTGGTAAACAAAACAGTTTCACTTACCATAAAAGGTGATGCACCCCTCAGATCAGAGCCTGTTCTAAGGGATTTAGGCACTTTTCTGGATAATTTCTTATCATAGTCATGATGCCTCTACAGTAGTTCAGAAAACCTTTTATCTAGCTCATCTAATTTTAAGGGCATCTCTACTAGACCCAGAAAGTCTCAATTGCCCTTTACTCGTATCTTAATAGAAGCACTATTGAATATAGCACACCATTTGGCTTGTATTTGTGTAAATATTTCACAAAACAGATGACTAAAAAAAGATCAGTGGCCTCAAAAATCTCAGTTATCAAGAGAGACTCTCCGCACTTTCTCTGAACTCATTCTATTACAGACTGATCTGCAGGGATCTATGTCCAGTCTTTTGTGCCATGAAAGATCTAACCCTAATTGACATCCTATTCCTTCACAGAACTAATGGAATCTCAAATACTCAGGTAACAAAATTGGAGTCTGAAGAAGCCGAATTGGTGAAAGCGCTAACTCGTTTTATATTAAAGCTGTTTCTTTGTTTATCTGAGAGCGTTGGAAGTGTTTTTCTACATCTGCGAAGCAGTGAGTTTCATCTAATATTGCCTTAAGAGAAGTTTCACTTTTTCTGCCGTGTTCCCCTTCTCCAATCCTGTTTATCCTTTACATTTGATTTATTGTTTTTTTGGAGAAGTGGTTTACTCCGTTTTATTGATTTATCCTTCGAAACATAGATAATTGGATGGGTACCCTCAAATTCTCCCATGGTCGATATTGTCTTGCCCTCTTTGAGGCCAGAGATAACTTCTGAATAGGATTTTTGGCTAGGCTTATAATGATCTGCAGAATGTTTGCCTAGTATTTATGAACTGATATGTTAGACTACAAGTGTTGTTATTTTTATATTTCTTTATTTGATGGCAAAAAGACATTTAGTGCATGTGTGTGTGCCTGTTTGTATGTATATGTGAGTGAGTCTCCCTACTTGAGCGTACACTTTTGTTTGCAACCTTCTGTATATACTTGTGTATCTTTGACTCTGCATGCTTGCATGTGTGTTTGTATGTAGACATTATTATGTAAAATACTTCCTCCAACACTAATTGCATGTGCTACAGCAACTTTGAAACTTTAGGTGATGGAACTATTCTACATTAAAATATGTATATACTAATAATAAAAAAATACAAAACAATTTAATTGATTTACCATTATCTAAGCTTAATAATGTCCTTCAGGGTAGAATTTAGAGAGAAATAATGGACATTCCAGAAGTGGAGAGGCCCTCAGCCTCTAATATCAGGTCTCACAACACCATTGGGGACTGTAACATCCACTCTGACAGGCATTATTGCTTGGATTAGCAATGGGTGTTTCAAGCTGCCTTTGCAACGTTCAATGTCTTACATCTATTTATAGATAAAGTTCTAAAAAGTTCAAGATTAAGGTGGTAGAAATACAGAGGTTACTTGTTTGTATTTGCATTTGCATGAATAATAGCAGAGGAATTTCCCTCAAGTTCTACACAAATTTATCCTAACTTATATAAATGTCACCCATGACTTCCATGATCTCCATTGAAATAGGCATGATGCTTAGATCTTCAAAATCGGCACAACACATTAAAAACATAAATGAAGGTAAACATGTAAACATGCACATTTAAATACACACATTTAGACAACTACAACTGAATGTACATATATAAATAATATAAAAACATATATAAATAAGGATATCAGACATATGTGCACATCGTTAAAAACATTTCAGTTGATATAGACTATACAATGTTTTTGTGAAATGGGCACAGGCAATATTGTTGTACCCCTGTACTCAGGTATATAGCTATCAAAAGTAATGCATAGATACAGTATATACATTTTTACCTGCAATTTTGGAAAAAGGAATTACAGAAAATATACTTGTTTTGTATAGATATCAAAATGCAATACATATCTTAAACCCATTCTTTATCTAAAATAACTTTCTTTGTATAATCTGCCTGTCTTGCTAATAAGGTAAGGAATAAGGGATAAACACATAAATCCAAATGTATTAAATCCCTAGAGATATGCTACTGACTTTCATATATGAAAATGCAAGGGAGAACTTGCCTGCTTTTTATCAGACACTTTAAATGCCAGTATGCATTTATTTATATTTTAAAGACATATTGTGTTTTATTTACTATAATTCCTTTTCAGTGCTGTGCCTCTTCTTGCAGAATTGTTGGATACACAAGAATAAAGGCAGGCTGCTTTTGCTTTATTTCCAATTCTGTGCATGATTAGTTTATTTCTATATCAAATCTTACCCAATAACAACAATATGCCCAGAGAAATGCTTAAACAAGGCTCATCTGGAATAGCTGCAGCAGTAACAAAAAATATGTTGAAGCTGCAGACTCTTATCAAAAGGAAAAAAGCAAACGATTCCAGATCTGATGGGTAGGGTGCAACCTGATTTCAGAAATAGACCACAACAACAAACAAATGCAATTCCAGTGGATGTCTCTTTAAAAAAAACTCTGTAAACTGCATAGTTCCTGACTAAAACATCTGCCACCATATTGCATTTGTTGCATTTGTATCACTTCATAATGTTGTTGTGTCTTTCAGCTTTTCCCGGTTAGGGGTCGCCACAGCGGAACTCCGGTCCGCTAATGATTGTATCACTTCATAATATATGCATTATATTGTTCTCAGTATAAAAAGCCCTGTGCAGTATCATTAAATGCAAGACCTACTACTTCAGGGAATTGACATACTTCATGCGTTACAGTCCATAAAACTGAAAAGAGGTTTAGGCATCAGTATAAACTGGACAGTAAAGGAATGACAGTGCAGAAAAAATAATGGCTACTCACAGCAGTCAACATATGTATTGCATTCTATATGTCATGCAGTGGCAAAATTACAAGCTATTTATTTACATTCTTTTTTTTTCTTATAGCATTCATAATTTCATCAGACAACTTACAGCTAAATTGCTCTGATTTATAACTTAGGTCTTCAAAACAGAAGTTTACTTTTAGAAAAAAGTGAAATAAGACTGGAAACCACACAATCCTTGCTGAATATGTTTATCTGACTCCTGCCCACCCTAGTCATGCACTGATCCAATCCAAACTCTACACAATAGCTTTCTTTAGCAATGCCATTAAATAAAGTGCGTACACACATTTCTCACATACAAAAACACATGCATAGCACAAGATCTGTTCCCTTCTCTGACCCTAAATCTAACTCGAGCCCACAAAAGCTTGAACATGCACTTTCACTCCAATGCCAAGACATATATCCTAAATTTTTAGCATTTCCATATAGTCCCTCTTAACAAAACTGAATACATATCTTTAGTAAAAACAATATTGTTCCTTTCACTTAGTCCTGCACTCAATAGCGAGTGCTTTTGACAACTTCTGACACCAGAAATATCTGTTGACCAGCCTGCTCAGTGTAAACTGTGACATGGCTGAAAGATATTTCTACTTCTTTAGCTGGTTAACAAGGCATGCACTTTATTTTAATAAATTATCCGAAAATGAGAATTTACTTTTTAACTCTAACAAACTTCAATACAAACAATATTCCTAGCAGTTTAGAATATGTATAATGTTTTATGTTAACTTCAGCATAAAAAATACAGCCTTAAATATCGCCATTATAATGTAATTATTTCTTTCCCAACATCTTTGTTGAAAAGAAATGCGTAGGTGCTATGTGTCTGTATATACTATGAATATCTATAGTAGGATTGCTGCTTTAAGAAGTCCTTCCTGACATTATTAACACTACCTACCAGCTTGACTGTGGTAACCAGTGGTGCGCATTGTGACATGGCATGAGAACCTGAATCTCTTCAGAAAGCAAAACCAAAAACTCCATTTCAATCAGACAAACCAAGTCAGCGGGTTAGATACTGCCACCAAGCTCAGAGTAAGATGTTTTTACCAAGAATTAGTAATTTTACCTCAAAAGGTGGTTGCTTCACTGACTTGTATCCATTTAGTCCTAAGCAAATTGAATTTTCTTCAAATGTGGCTTACTTTCACCCACCAGAGCTGCTTCACAAAGTCATTCACATGGCCAGTATGGAAGTAGCAGTTCTCATGTTTCAGAATAGCAGCCAATTTAGAGAAAGAAACTAAAGAAATTCATGTAAACACTTTCATATATGCCAAGGGCAAGGAAGTCCATTGACCATTAAGACCATTAACATAATAGGATGCTACTTCCCACCTGGCAACAATATCCCTCCACTAGAAAACCTCCTCAGCTGGGTAAATAATCACCTTCCACAAGAAACCATAATATTAGTTGATTTTAATATAGACTGGCTATTCCTGTTCCAACCACCGTCCAGCCCACCATCTAAATCTTCATGTTTTTTTCCAACATATCCAGACACCCACCAGAATAAATAAGAATTCCAACAAGCATTCTACTCTTGAATGCATACTAGTCAGCAAGAGCCCCCAATCATACACAGCTGGCTGCCTACCGGATAGCCTCAGTGATCATACCCCAACTTTCCTACTCAAAAAACACATATATCAAGTTAAACCCATTACCTATCAGCAAATACGTAATAAAGTAAACTTTAACCCTTACAACTTCATCTCAGCCATAAAAACTGCAACTGGACTCCTCTAAAATGCCTCAACCTTGATGACGCTGTCCAATTTTTCAATACCACCTTCCTTAAAGTCCTAAACACCCATATGCCTACAAGATTTACTACAGTTAAAGCCCATTCCTCCCCATGGCTACAAAAAGCCACTAGATCAGAAATGAAAAACCAAGATAGAGCCTGGAATCACTGGCGCAAGACAAAAAAACCCTCTGATAGACAGAAATTCTGTGAATTACGTAACAAAGTCAAAAAATTAATAAAACAGGACAAAATCCTATATTACTAGTCTGCCCTGAACCCACCCAAAACAACCCTAAACAATTCTGGTCAGCCATCAACTCCATCCTCCACCCAGGAAAAGTAGGAACCCCTCCACCAAACAAAACAAACTCCTCTGAAAACATTGCCACCTCTTTCATCACTCACTTCACACAAACTGTTCTATCACTAGCAAAACAACACAGCCCCTCTCCCCTACCCCCAACTACACCGATTAACCTGCTCACTGCATTCGCTTTCTCGCCTATCCCTACCGCCAACATAAAAAAACTCTTAACGAAACTAAAGCCCACAAAACTAGCAGCTGACAACCTCCCAGCTGAGTACCTCAAAATTTCAGCTGAAGACCTAGCCTACCCAGTTGCAATCCTGATTAATTGATCTTTATCTGAAAGCTATGTCCCTTCACAATGGAAAATATCCCACATTATCCCCCTCCACAAAGGTGGGCCCTCCACAGAATTCACCAACTACCAGCCCATAGCAATTCTGCCTCCTCTATCAAAAATACTTGAGAGATGCATTCACTCTCAAGTTCTAAACTACCTCCTTACTAACAACCTCCTATCTAACATGCAACATGGTTTCATACCATACCACAGCACAACCACTGCCTTACTTGTTTTCACTAATACAATCCTTCAACATAAAAACAATGGTTATTTCATCTCTGCAACTTTCCTAGACCTATCTAAAGCATTCAACATGGTCTCTCATAAACACCTCATCACTGTCCTCAATACTCTATCCTTCTCTCAATCTGTCACAAACTGGTTCCAGAGCTAGCTGACTGACCGCCATCAATCCGTTGTTTAGCATAATGATAATATCCCCTCAACTCCCTGTCTCAGTAGATGTTCCCCAAGGATCCATCCTTGGACCCTTACTCTTCTCTATATTCACTAATAATCTAGCCTGTGCTACCAAACAGGCCACTCTCAAACAGTACGCAGATGATTCCACCATCATCTGCTCAGCCCACTCCCTTCCTGAACTTCAAAAGACCACACAGGAAGCCTTTTCCTCAGTTGAAACTTGGCTTTATATGCACAATTAATACTTAACCCAAACAAAACAAAACTCCTCATCTTCCAACTCACCAAACACAATCTTAACAGCCACCAATTTAATATTAAAGCCAATGACAACACCATTATCCCCCCAACAGACCACACCAAACTACTTGGAGTTGAAATTGATGATAACCTCAAGTTTGGCATCCACATCTCATTAACCATCAAAAAGTACACAAAAAACTAGGAGCTTTATACAGAAATAAACAATTCCTCATCAAAACAGCCAAGATTTAAATTGCAAATAGCCACCTTATCTCTACCCTACTCTACGCCTCTCCAATACTTACCAACCTAAGGCAAAGTGAGCCAGGTAAACTTGAAGCTTGCTGCAACAAAATAGCAAGATTTGCCACTGGCACAAACTACCGTAGCCACCACTGCACCTCACTTACTGAACTAGGCTGACTAGAACTCCCTCACTTCCTTCAATGGTACCAACTCTCACTCGCCCACAAACTACTAAATCATCCTCTAAAAGTCCCCTCTCTCCAAAATCTACTCCAGCCCTATCATACAACCAGACCACTACGCTCCAGCAACAAAAATCAATTACAGGTAACTAGAACCAGGAACTCTGCTGGAGAAGCTCTCTTCTCCTACTCCATAGCAAAATTATGGAATACCCGTCCTCACACTATAACTTCTGTGTCATCACGCACTAACTTCAAGGCTGCTCTAAAATCTCATCTAAAAGAGCAATGGGCATGCCCCAGCAACAAACCTCAACATCTCTATCCCAAACTCTCTAATCCCTTTCTTCCACCCCTCTAACTACCTTCAGATTGAAGCCAAATACATTGCTTGTAAACCTATATCTCAGCTGTAATCTTAGCCACTGTTATTCAAGGGTAATAGCTGCTAGCTCAGCTATTAAAATACTTGCTAGTCTTTATGGCACCAATGATATGTGTTGTACCATTTAACTAAATACTTAATTTCATTTTGAACTATAACTGTTTACTACTATTGTTAAACAAAACCTACCTATACTTCTTGTAACTTGTACTTAATTGTTGTTTTTATTATGGAGCTTTTCGCCCAAGGCCTTCGCTGAAAAAGGACCTGTGTCCAGTCAGATTTTCCAAGTCAACAAATGTAAATAAATAAATAATAAAATAATAAGTGGAGGCAATATACTGTTTGTTTTCATTCACAGAAGGCCAGAGTGTTACATACATGTTAGCAGCTAGTAAGCTAATAAATAATTTGTGCCGAAACCTCCTCAAATGTGTTCAAGCTAAAGGTATAAGGCACTTACAAAAAATGGCTGAAAACTTTAGGTTTGATGAAACAAACATGAATGGATCAGTGAAAACATTTTAATTGATCTGTCTAATACTGAAGTATCTCTAAAATTATAATTAGAAGAGAATTTAACCTCAGAAAAGCAATACAAATGGCTGAACAAAAAAAATCCTAACATGAATACATGAATATCACAAATAATGTGTGTGTGTATGTGCGTGTTTCTGTGTGTGTGTGTGTGTGTGTGTGTGTGTGTGTGTGTGTGTGTGTGTGTGTGTGTGTGTGTGTGTGTGTGTGTGTGCGTGTGTGTGTGTGTGTGTGTGTGTGTGTGTGTGTGTGTGTGTGTGTGTGTGTGTGTGTGCGTGCTCGGGAGTGCATGCGTGTATATGTGAGTTAAACATATAGATAATGGCAAATTTAAAAAGAAATGATATTGGTCAAAATTATTCATACTTAAAATATAAGAGATAAAAACTTCATGGGAATGTATGGCTAGGCCTCTGAAGATTCTCGCAGATCAATAGTCTAGTAAGTACCTATGAACCTATAATCCCGCACTAGTCAAGCATGTGCATGAGGAGCAGAGTGAGTGTAATCCTGGTAAATGCATGAAGTGTGGTGTAACTGTTATCATGTTAACTCAGAGCTGTGTTCAGCATGAGGCAGAAGGTATAAATCAATGTGATATTATTAGGATTTAGTGGTAGTCCATGTGAGTGTGAATGAAGTGAGGCATGTAATCCTGAGGGACATGCAGAGAAACATGTTGGATCTCATCATGAATTTGTCCACTGCAGGCAAAACATTGTCCCTCAGTGGAATCCTTTCTTTACCCAGAATGATACCTATATAGAAAAAAAAGATGATTGGCTTCAATAATTAGCTTAGTAGTTGGTGTCATTATGGGAGCGTCTAACATAGTTGTCAACATCTTAACTCCAGAGTTAGGGACAAATGTCCCAGTTCAGGGACCCTTTTTAAAATATAAGCACTATTAACTCAAAAAGTTGATAGAATAAGAGAATATTGATTAGCATGCATTTTCTGACCTACAAGAAGTCTATAACGCTAATTATTGACATTGCTTGTTAAATATAATCCACTACCTTTTCTCCCAAAATTAATAGATTTAGGAGAGATTACAAGAGACAGAACACAGTTTTGAACTTAACTCAGGGACAGTTGAGAGGTATGGGGTCTGTATGTGTCAGCATGGGACAAGATTATGGGGGTCTACATGTGTCAGCATGGGACAAGATTATCAACAACCTAACTTTCATTAACAAGGATGACCTGCATCTTTCATTCTATATCTTCTGCATACTGGTAAAAGCTCTTACTGTCCAAAAGTGCCAGGTTCATGTACATTTCAGCATAGCACGTATCAGTGTAGCCATTTCCTGTCTTAAAGTGACCATATCATGGCAGCTTTTCTCAAAAACAGAAGACTCAACAACAAATTGTCTGATTTTGAGGCTCTCCTGTAACTTGAACACATTCACATCTGTCTAGTCACTGAGATTTAGTTTCATTGTAAAGGAAGCACTTCTTCCATACTTTGCTTTTGTGCCTATCAGGCATATAGGCCTAATGGGAACTACAGTGGCACTTCAATATTTGTCAAGGACCACATCACCTCCAGACAGATTCACAGAGACCTGCAAACTGCACTTGGTGAACTCCAGCTTATCTTGAGCAAGACAAACTATCAATTTATAACTCACTACAAGACATCCTCTGCTGACACTGACACAGCTGCTATTTATACAAAGGAGTTATACTTCCACTCAGATTAGTTCCTAGACCTGATTGCCCCTACCAGAGCCAAATATGATGAGAAATATAAAAACAAACGACCTTGCTAGTTCCAGCTTAAATAAACTTTATAACAAAAAAATTCTTAAATCATACAACAGATGTAAAATTCCTCACATTAACAATTACATCATGAGTATGAGTAAGGAAGTAAAAGCTACTATGGTGGCTAGAAGACATAGCGCCTAAATTTGCTGATGTCAATGTGTTCTCCAGTTAGATGCTTCTAGTGGGTTTTGGTAAAAATCTCTAGAGAAAGACAGTTCAAAGCTGACAATTTTCATTACTCCAGTGAGAAGGCTCTATTTTAAGAGGTTGCCATTTGCTATAACTTCAAAAGCAGAAATCTTTCAACACAAAAAGAACAACTTGTTATATGGGACATGAAGGTGTTATTGTCATAGATGGTATACTGTTGTTTAGTCCTGATAAACAGACACATTCAAAGTTAGAGCAAGTGTTTTACACTATTAAAGAGTCAGGCTTGAAACAAAACCAAGACAAATGTTGATTTGGAAAGTCTGAGCTTCAGCACTGTTATGGTCAAAAATAACTTCATAGAACGCAGATCAGCAGAGTAGAATAATCTTCTTTATTGTAAGATAATACACACACAGTGGATATAAAAAGTGTACACACCCCTGTTAAAATGCCAGGTTTTTGTGATATAAAAAAAAATGAGACCGCAATAAATCATTTCAAAACTTTTCCCACCTTTAATTTGACCTATAACCTTTACAATTCAATTTAAAAACAAACATCTGTTAGGGGAAAAAATATAAAAAATAAAAAAAGTACAATAAGCTGGTTGCATAAGTGTGCACACCCTTAAACTAATACTTTGTTGAAGCACCTTTTGATTTAATTACAGCATTCACTCTTCTTGGGTAGGAGTCTATCAGCATGGCACATCTTGACTTGGCAATACTTCCCCACTCTTCCTTGCAAAAGTGCTCTAAATCTGTCAGATTGTGATGGTATCTCTCGTGCACAGCCCTCTTCAGGTCACCCCACAGATTTTCTATTGGATTTAGGTCTGGGTTCTGGATAGACCATTCCAAAACTTTAATTTTCTTCTGGTGAAGCCACTCTTTTGTTGATTTGGATGTATGCTTGGGGTCCTTGTTGTGTTGAAAGGTGAAATTCATCTTCATCTTCAGCTTTCTAGCAGATGACTGAAGGTTTTGGGGCAAAAGTGACTGGTATTTGGAACTGTGGATAATTCCCTCCACCTTGACTAAAACTCCAGTTCCAGCTGAAGAAAAGCAACTCCAAAGCATGATACTGCCACCACCATGCTTCACCATGGGGGTGGTGTTCTTTTGGTGATGCGAAGTGTTATTTTTTTGCCCCAAATGTACCTTTTGGAATTGTGGCCAAAAAGTTCAACCTTGGTCTCATCAGACCATAACACATTTCCCACATGCTGTTGGGAGACTTGATGTATTGTTTTGCAAATTTTAGCCAGGCCTGGATGTTTTTCTGTGTAAGAAAAGGCTTCTATCTTGCAACCCTACCAGACAGTCCAGACATATGGAGAATACAGGAGATTGTTGTCACATGTAGTACACAACCAGTACTTGCCAGAAATTCCTGTATCTTGGCAGCCTCCCTGAGCAGCTTTCATCTTGTTTTTTCATCAGTTTTGGAGGGATGTCCAGTTCTTTGCAACGTTACTGTTGTCCCATATTTTCTTCACTTTTTGATGACTGTCTTCACTGTGTTCCATGGTATATCCAATGCTGTGGACATTTTTGTGTACCCTTCTCCTGACTGATATGTTTCAACAATGAGATCCCTTTGATGCCTTTCTTTCTCTGTGAACCATGGATTTTGCTATAGCAGGCAACTGAGTAAATGTCAGGAAAATCTTACTAGGACAAGTGAACTTTATTTGGGGTTAATCGGAGTCTCTCTAATTGATGGCAGGTGTGTACCCAAGAAGACTGAATGTTGTAATTAAATCAAAAGGTGCTTCAACAAAGTATTAGTTTAAGGGTTTGCACACTTATGCAACCAGCTTATTGTATGTTTTTTATTTGCTATATATTTCCCCTAACAGATTGAAATGATTTATTGTGGTCTCATTTTTTATATCACAAAAACCTGTCATTTTAACAGGGGTATGTACACTTTTTATAACCACTGTGCATGGGAGACTGAGCAGTCAAGGTCTTGTCTGCACAAAGCAAATGTAGTCATTTTTATACTGTGAAAGCTTCTGATCAAACTATTTTTATCTATTAGAGTATAGCCACTGACCAATTAAAACTAAACACCTCTATGTTATTTTTCTTACTACAGAATTTTCAGACCCTTTATCTGCACCTTACCTTATTAGGCACAAGTTCCGATCTTCCACATTGGCACTGTCCAGGCTGACACTGGGAAGCATCAAAACTAGTAAAATTTCAGCACAGGCTTAAGCTGTCAAGGTCTATCTTGAAAGAAGAAAGAATATTGCATAAAACACCAAACATTTTCCCTCCTTACACTTCTTCCTTCTCTATCCTCTATTTGATGCTGTGAAGCATCACTCAAGTCAAATATTTCTTAATGACTTGACAACAGCAGGTTTTCAAATGGTTAACCACTTTGTCAAATGCTATCAGACATTGTACACATGCAGTTTCTTTCTGACCTTGACATGTGCAGTGCTTGTGCAGCCATTTTGTAAAACTGGTTTTGGGTAATAAGCTCATCTATGTTAGATGGAATAAAAAGACAGTCGGAATATATTTCAGTTTTGATCTGTCTTTCAAACAAATTGTCATACATTCATATAAAATTCCTCAACACACCTTCCTCATTATCCTCTTTGTCATCATGATTTTCTTCAGCTATGGTCAGTGGCACGTTTTCATTTTTAATATGCACATTTTGTAATTTAATACGTTTTCCAGATTAAAGACGCTTCACAATCAACATTTTGCACATAAATAAAATAATGCCTAAAAGAATTATAACAACAATAAGCATTAAGAATGTTAAGATATATCCTCCCCATCCATAAAATAGATTTTGAGTATTGTCAGCTACTTTAGCATGAGACAACTCTGCAACTTTTTGTATAATTTCTAAGTGGCTATGAATGTTATGCTCATTATCTGGTATGCAGTACTCCATTTGGATGAGTGTGCACGTATCTCACATAGAAGCAATGGTAAAATTGAGCACCATTCAGTTTTCCAGCACTACCCTATGCATGGCATTCATTTTAACAGTAATCTGATTTACTGATTCAAAAGTTGCATTACTTAGTACTTCTAATAATTTAGACAGTTTTCTCAATTCCCTAATTGACTTTACTGCTCCATTATCTGGAAAAATATCCACTCCTGAAATAACACCATCATCCTAGTCCGTATGTGACAGTCGTTTGAAATCAGTCTTTTCTAAATTATGATGATAAACCCAGGAAGCATCTATTGCCTGACAGGATTTTTAATGTCCTTTTTCCCTCTTTTGGTGAACATTGCAAATTTTCCATCTGGGTAAAGTCTGTTGTGGTGTATGATGAATGGCTGAAAGAACATGACCACTATAACAGTATCCCAACCAGTCTGCTGGTAAACAGGAATAATCTTCATAGAAACATATATTATAAAGCATGGACATGCTTTGCCCTCCAGCCCCATTATATATTCACTGGGTAATGCTACAGTTATTTCACCCAATAGGAAGTGTTCCATTTTTAACATAAATGTGTCCCTTCACGATCACTGATAATTGGAACCAGTCTAAAGTGGGTAACATTATGCCAAAAATTATGTCAATTTTTTTTGTTTATTTTTAGTTATTGAAATTGTTGCAAATGCTGGTGCTGCATCTATCTCTGATGCTGGTACTGGAAACAACTGAATACCCCCATCACATGTCATTGATATATGTGCACACACCCAACAGTTACTGACATTCATTGCCTTGGCATAAATATACAGTGCAGCAGAAAAAGTATTAGACTTAGGGTGCTAGTCTGATGATCTCTGTTCAGTTTTAACCAAACGCTTACTTCTGAGAAAAACTGTTCGGTAGTTACAGTTCCGATGGCTTCCAATGAAAGGAAGAAATGCGATAGAAGAAAGAATACCAAGACTGATAAGTCCATACTAATATCAAGCAAGTTGGGGCTGTTGAAGACTCTCAAAAAATGCAAACAAGGATGATGCACTCTCTTTTTATAGTTCATCTGATACTGATTTCTTAACAAACTCCACTCTGGGTCCGGAGCTAAAAGAAGTTCTATGAGTGGCGCTATGCCAGTAGAAGTAGGCCAGTGGATGTGTAACATATGCCAGCATAGCTAGCTGGAATTTTGTAAAGAATTACATGTCATTTGTATATCAAACTGATTTGTACAGAAGCTTGTATTGAAAATGTATTTGTAAAGTTCCTTGTGTTAAAAATGTATCAACAGTGGGCCCTAACTATATTGTAACAAAATTCAGTGTATATGTTTTAACAGAGGATACTAGAAGAGAACAGGTTAATCACAGTCCAGCTGCAGCTAACTTTGAAAAATGTTCTGAAATTATATTACCGGGCCTAGGCCATAAGAATTGTATTTTACAGTTCTCACATGCAGCCAGGGACAAAAAAGTCTATACTAAGAAGATTTCTGCATTGTCTTTGGGGTGAACTAATTGCTACTCTGGAAGGGTGGAGGTGTGTGTGTGTGTGTGTGTGTGTGTGTGTGTGTGTGTGTGTGTGTGTGTGTGTGTGTGTGTGTGTGTGTGTGTTTGTGAAAATCAAATCTCAAAGAGTGTGTGTCAGCTGCTTTGAGCAGGGGCATGAAGCACTGGCTTCACAGAGACAGTGGTGGAGAATTTGGCTTGGACACTCAGCTGAGGTCTCAACTCTATAGATGTGCCAGTCTTACTGGGGGCCTGGAAGGAGACAGATACCCAGACCCTGGACTGAGTGTGTTCCCTGTGTGCTCTTAAGGGAAATTGTGCTTGATGCAGACAGCTGCATCTGTAAATACAGGGTGTTTCCATTTTTGTTCCAAGTAGTGAATCTCCCTCTCCAGTGCCACTGGTGAGGATTCAGGCCCCTTGATTACTGGACCAAAGTGGGGAAGTCACATATTGGTGGCAGTGGTGGAATATTAATTGAATGTCTAAAGCCAGAAGGCAGTTGTCCCTGAAGGTGGGTGTACTCTCAAGCAGCCACAAGGTAAACATACAGAGTTTCATTTCACCACAGTTTTCTTTTTTTTTTCTTTTTTGTTAGTTTAGTTTAGTCAGGGAAAGCAGGCAAATATATCAGCAGAGGATTGTGGCAAGCTGACAAAGAACCAGTTGGCCAAGGTGTCTGATGCCAAAGGACTGGTAAATGCCAGCCTAACTAAAGAGGAAATGATTTCAGCCTTAGTCACAGCTCAGCCCAACAACCAGGAGGACAACCAGTTTGGTTATGGGGATGTATAGCCCTCAGAAACAGGACAGTTTAACTTTTCCTCAGAGGACTTAAAAATCAATCTGGAGTTAAAGAGACTTGAACTGGAGGCCAAACATTTGGAATTAGAATCAGCAGAGAGACTGTCAGGAGAAACAGATGGAATTTGAATCAAAAGTGAGAATGTGTCATTTGGAGGCTGAAGAAAATGAGAAGCAATGTCAACATGAGAGGGATATGCTGACTCTTCACCAGAGTCATGGAGGTAATGGGGAAAGGAATAACTAAACCCTAGAAGCAATAAAGGTTAGTAAAGTTCTTCCACAATTTACAGAGAGTGATAATTTTGATAATTTGAAAGAGTATGTAAAAAGTGTAATGTTGACCAAGGGCTCTAGGTACGGTTCCTGACCCCTTACTCCATGGTAAAGCTGTACCTGCTGTTTCTAAATTGTCTGATTGTTTAAATTATGATAAAGTAAAGAAATGTTTACTTGAATGTTTTAAGTTAACACCTGAAGCTTATAAAAAAAGTTTCATGAGCATAGACGCAAGACAGATGAAAGTGTGTGTGATTATACTGCTGATTTAAGCACTTATTTTCCTAGGTAGATGAGTGGGTGTCAGTTCACCCCTTTTGAAGGTCTGGCAGACCTTTTGGTGAGGGAACAAGCCCTTAACACTTTGCCTGAGGATACGAGAATCTGGTTGGCAGACCAAGAATGTAACTCTGCAGATGAGCTAGGGAATAAAGGGGATCTCTACTTAGCAAGCAGGACATCACTGCACAGGAAAGGGATATCCAGTGCTGCACATGGATACAAGGGAACCCAAAGTGGGTAGCCTAAATCACCCCAACAGAGTCCACCAGTAACAGGGGAAGCCATTAGTTCAGGTGCATGGCCAGGATCAAGGATTATATGTTTTAAATGTAACCAGTGGGGCCATGTATCATATAGATATCCATGGAGACAAGGTAAGGAACAAAAGGTGGGGGAGCCAGAAAGTGGGAATAACAGTATGCCAGTGGTAAGTTGTTTGGAGGCAACAGGGGTTCCAAACTATCACCAGAGGTTATATCCAATCTTAGTGGATGGAAAACAGGCCACTGCTAAGACAGACAGAGCCTCTGACATAACCATTGTGAAGTCAGCAGTGATTAAAATGGAGCAGTACTTGCTTGTGCAGTCCACTCCAGTCAGAGCTTTAGAAGGGACCCCATTCCAAATGTCTTTGGCTAGGGTTCACCTTGATGGGAGAGTGGAAAAAGGAAGTAAGCAAGTAGGTGTGTTTGAGGATATCCCTGCAGATGTATTGACAGGAAATGATTTTGATAATGCAGTACCTTGTGTGCATGCAGTTACATGCAGTCAGGCTTGGAGACAGGCATGTGGGTCTGGTATCCTGGGGAAGACACAGACAGACCCCACACCTGAATCTAGGGCTGGTGAGGTGGATATTTCAGGGAGGGAGCTACTCTGTGGTAGTGAGACTGAAGGTGAACCACAGCTGCTGGTAGGCACTGATGTCCCCTTGGACAGAGTGACTGCAAGGGCAGAGGTGAGTGGTAGTACCCAGCCTGACAGTGAGGCACTGCTATCACAGGATACCAGACTTCCTTTTGAAGGGGAGCTGGGAAGATTTGCAAAGATAGAGTTGAGACAGGCTCAGCTCTCGGACCCCACACTGGAAGGCTTGAGGGAGGTAGCTAGGGAGGCATTTGATCTTCAAGGAAAAGGGGAGTCTGTATACTGGAACAAAGGGTTTCTGTACAAAGAGTGGACCCCCTGAGGGAGGGCTAGAGGGTGAGGTATTACTGCAGTTGGTAGTGCCACAGCCTACCATCTGGTACTTCTAGCCATAGCCCATAACATTCCTTTTGCAGGTCATATGGGCATAAAGCATACCAAGAGATGTATTATGCAGAACTTTTACTGGCCTGGATTGCAAGGGATGTAACAGGGTACTGCAGAACCTGTGAGCAGTGCCTAAAAGTAGGCAAGGCAGGAGACAAGGTCAAGGCTCCTTTGATGCCTTTGCCTGTGATTGACAAGCCATTTCAGAGGGTAGCTATGGATATTGTAGGGCCTCTGAGTACCCCAAGTTCCACAGGGAAGAAGTCTATCCTGGTAGTAGTAGATTATGTTACCAGATACCCAGAGTGATGGCGCTGACCTTCAGGCAGAGAAGGCGGCAAATGCTTTGTTTTTTCAATGATCTTTGTGCAGGCAATGGAATTGCATGTTCACCTTCATGATTTTACACACTTGTACTACCTGAATTGTAAAATAAGTGTCTCTGTCTGATTGAATACAACAAGGAACACCAAATCTGGTTATGACTTCTTGCAACAATTTTTTGGCGACCATAGTCACATTATTCCTAGCACAGGGGTAAGCTTAAACCCATCCTGAAAAAAAAAATCTACAATTACTTAAACATACTTGAATTCTTGACATTACAGTAATTCAATAAAATCCCACTGTACATAACAGAAAAGCGCTGATGACTTTTTCAAAGAAAGCATAGTGACAGAAACACGTTTTGACACATTATACTGTACATGTGTTGCACATTTGCTTACAAAATGCTGAATGACTTCAGAAATGTATACCAGTCTGTCATAATTTGTCTTATTAATGCATTTTTCCCATATGACAGGGCAAATGATAGACCCAAATTAACTGAACTGAAAAAGAAGGTGGGGGTATTACCCTCCCATCCAGATGGCACTATTTTGAATCCGGGGAGCTGCTACAGTCATCACATATCTCCTTTACCTTTTAAGGGTCATCAGCTTGGTTTTGAAAAGAAAACACTTCCTGTAAAGAAACAGGTGCATTAGTTTTTTTTAGTTGCTGCAAAAATGTAGCCTGAGCAGGATAAGACAATCCATCTTCTCTGGCCACCTTGTCGGGAAAAGCATTTCCTCTTTGAAATGTAAGAATCGTCAGTCTTATCAGCAGCACACTTGACCACAACTATTTCCCGAGGTAGAAGTGCATTTAACAGTTCATTAACAAAGACAGAATTTTTAATAAGAGTTCCTACTAATATCATATATACTATTTCTCTCCAAAGTGTCGCAACGTCATGAACTACACCATAGGTATAACATGAATCTGCAAAAATTGTTACTTCTATATATTTATTAATTTTCATTTGTTTCCCAGGAAAGTCTACTGGGCCAGAATGAACCCATTTTCAGTGGAGACCTGTATACACACTACAAAAAATATTATAAGACTTTATAGAGAAATGCAATAAAGTTTTACAAAAAATTTAGAAATTGAAAAAAATTACAGTTCATGTACATGTCAACAAGAATACGATATATATATATATATATATATATATATATATATATATATATATATATATATATATATACACACACACACACACACACACACACACACACACTCTGGCACAAAGGAAAGATAATATGTACAGTTATAGTTACTATAATATTTAATTGGATGGAAGTTGGTTATGGGATTATATTGGTGTATGGGAGAAAGAATATTATACAATGACCTCCCATTAATATTCCAAAACTTGCACGCTGATTGGCCAGTGTGCCAGTTGTAAATCCCACAATATACCAATGGAAAAAGGTCCGGTCACCCGGACTTTTTTCCATTGGAATAAAGTGCTCAAAACATTTTTTTTTAACGAATAAAAAAAAAAGAAAAAAAACGGAGCAACAGAGACTTTCCTTTCTCCGTTGCTTCAGTTTCAAAGCATTGATGTACTGGGTATGCATGGGACGCAAGTCCCATATGCATGCTCAGTACATCAAAACAAAGAAGTAGTGTACCACAACCAGTGGAAGAACAGTAATGCACCGTTATACAGACATTATTTAAGAAAAGTAAGTATTTTTTTTCTTAAACCATGTCATTGTATAATAGCAATAACCGACTCCATGGTTGTGGAATATTGAAGATTTACCCACGGTTGGCTTTGTTTAATCACTTGGGCTTTGTCCTCGTGATTAAACCACACCAACCATGGGTAAATCTTCAATATGCCACACCACATCATTGGTTATTGCTTAAGTAATATTTGCATTAATGAAATGAGATTTGTATTGTTAGTTCAGCATATTAGTGAAAGAGAAGCTAATAAGAGGCATATAGGATAGTATGTTAATGTACAGCTGTGATTATGATAGAAGAGTGAGACTGAATATTAGTTTAAGTACAGTAGAGAGGAAAGGCAAGGAATGGTATAGCTGGATAATTCTTAAATATTGTAGATGTGGATTGGATTAAGTATAGGTTAGTAATTTTAAAGATGGGTTCAGATTATAGAAGGTTGAGAGGTGGTACAGGTGCACTGCCACAAGGTGGAAAGATGATGGCGTAGAGATATTTTGAAGGAGGAAGAGTTACTAACTGTTCTGATGACTGATGGAAGTGAGTTCCAGAGTTTGACCATAGAGGAAGAATAAAGCATTTGACCAACAGAAAATTTAGATTTTTCAACATGTAAGAGAAATTGGTATTCAGATCTGAGAGGTCTGTTGGGATGGTATAGACTTAGCACTGAGGAGAGGGTAGCGCAGATTGAAGGCTTATAGACGATTTTGTGTGCAGTAGTTAACTGAAAGTATGTCAGGTAGTTTGGAAGGTCAAGCGAGTTCAATGAGTGGAGAGAGCGGCAGTGATGAGGGGAATATTTTACACTGGTTGGAAATCTGGTTATTTTATTGTAACAAGTCTCAATTTATGCTTTCAGGGCGGAATTAATGTTGCTAAGGAGGGAGGCACCATAGAGGAGGGAAGATAGGAGAAACATTGAAGCCAAGGTTTGTTTAGAAGATTGGTTTAGAAAGTGTTTATTCCTGTAGAGGGTGCCCAATTTTTGTAAGTTCTTTTTGACATTATTGTGGATGTGCAAGTCAAAAGTTAGATTTTCATCTATGGTGATACCTACAAGTTTTGAGTGTGAGACTACTACTATGATCGTGTTATTTTGAGAATAAAAGGAGAATTGTGACTTATTTAGGAGGGTAGTTGTTTTGTGAGGTGAACAGTAAAAGCTTAGTTTGGTTGGGGTTAAGGGCAAGGTGGTTGTTAGCCATTCATGCTTCAGTAGATGAGAAGGCAGCTTGGATAAGTCATTTGCATATTGTATTACTGACCCATTGGTGAGAGAAGAGTGAAAATTATTAATGAATATACTGAAAAGAAGGGGCCCTAGTATGGAGCCTTGGGGTACACCTGTAGATGTATTTAGAAAAGGTGAGCAGGTGTTCTAAAATAGCTAGAGAGCCAATGTATTGGGGGTGACACCAAGGTTAGCCAGTTTACTGATAAGTAGAGAATGGGAAACTGTATCAAATGCCTTAGAAAGGTCAAGAAAGAGAGTGGATACAAGTTTGCCAGAGTTTCAGGCTTGATTTACTGTTTCCATGAAGAATATAAGGGTTGTTGTAGTGCTATGGCCAGACCAGAAACCATGCTGGGTAGGTGAGAGAAGATGATTTTGGAGTAGGTGGTTTAAAAGTTGGAAGTGTAAACATTTTTCCAGGATTTTTGATATGGGGGAGATTCCGGCTTTTGTGGGGGATTAGAAACATCAGTATTGTTGCCCACTTTGTGTAATTGGAGAATAAATGCTTTTTTTCAAAGGGTAGGTACGTAGGACTCTTGGGTGGACTGGTTAAGAAGTATGCTAATTGGGTAGGAAATAACTTTGGCTGCAATCTGAAGATATTCAGAAGGAAGGTTATCAGGGGCATTGGTGCCTGGCTTGAGCTTGAGGAGTTGTCTTCTTATAGTTGAGATGGGTATAGGGGAGAAGGTAGTGTAGAAGAGTTTTGTGTGGATTGTCTGGAAGGAGGTGAGGTGGTACTACTGGCCGTTTGGGGAAATGTTTTTGTGAGGTTGGCTATAGTTTCAATGAAATATGTGTTAAAGAGGCTTGCTATCTCGATTGATGTTTTTTCTGGATGGGGACAGGGGTTGTTCTTGGTGCCAGGGCTCTGTCTTTTGCTAATTTGCATGCTTCAGCAATGGCTATAAAGTCAACTATTTGAGCAGACACATTTCCATTTAATTGTCTGAACAATAGTACTTGGTTTTCTGTGCACATGAAAAACACTGCTACTAATAAGCCATTTCTTCGAATACAGGGTTCATTGACAAATAAAAGCAACTAAGGATTCGGTAGTGGGACATCTTTTAAATCTGTTCTAGAAGGAAGCACATGGTTAACTACAATGACACAATCATGGGGTTCACCTTCATCCACTGCAGGAATGAAAGGAGCAGAGTTAAGAGATGGACATCTAATGACCTGCAAAAAAGGTTATTAAGCAAAGACAATTCATATTTAGCCAACCTTGAAGCAGATAGATACTGTGTTTTAGGTCTTAATAACAGTGGTTCCACAGAATGTGGAGCTGCCATAAAAGTATTGTGCCAAGATGTATGGCAGCTGCCATTACTGTTATGCACACTGTCATGGCCAGTGCCCTAAGGCAGTGGGAAGGCTGCAGCTACAGGATTAAGATTTATTTTGAAATACACAAAAGGTCTAAAACCATCATTTCTATGCTGTGCTAATAATCCTAATGTTACTTTGTTCCTCTCACAACAGAATAGAAAGAATGTATTTGAATAATCATGCAATCCAAGAACAGGTAGGTTTGAAAGCAAGGATTTTAGCTGGACAAAAGCTTGTCCACAGTGCTCCTGCCAAGGTAAGGGTTAAGCGGTAAATTTCTTCCATAATTCTAACAAAGGTTTTACTACCTCTGCATAATTTGAAATTCATTGTTGGCAGTAACCTGTCAGTCCCAGAAACGCCTGCAACTGTTTTAACGTTGTGTAGTTCATGCTGTTGCTTGAATATCAGTAATGAGTAAGGTTAAAATTTGAGGGGAAACTTCCAAAATAAGATGTCCAAAAATAAACTTGCCATCACTGGGAAAGTTAAAAGAACATTTCAATGAGCGTTTTCATCTACTATTGTAATGTAAGCTTCATCAGATAAAACCTCCCTCGTGCATATTCCTTAAGTATGCTAATATAACATTCCCATCTTGCGGCTGAAAATAAAATCACAGTAGCAGTGACTTTTGATACACCATAACACTACAAATTATACAAAAGAATCATTTGTGGTTAAAACTTGAAGCATTTCTAGATTGTAAATTGTATTACATAAAAACTGTACTACATTAAAAAATTTTAAACACACATTTTAAACACATAATAATTGGATTCATCTATGAATAGAACATGATAAACAAATATTCCCCATTAATCTTAATGTGTCTAAGCAACAGCACTAAATATGTATCCTTTTATTTAATCAACAGCAAACTGTTGATAGATACCCTATCATTAATGCCCGGGGGATTTTTTGCATCCAGCAATGCCTGCCAGTGCAGTTCCCATTTCTCATCATAAGTGTCCCAGTTACCATCTCTATCAAACTGAGGGACCATATCCAAAATAAAAAATATAAATTTCTTAGAATTCTGACACTTCTTGCTTATGCAATGCATTGTTAGGGTCTCATTTGCTAATCGTATATACATGTTGGTAAATTCTAGTTTTTAATGCCTTCACTGTTTTACCATCATAAATGCTGGACAGGAACTGCACTGAGCCAAGTAAATCACTCACCTGGTATTACAATTAAATATCCCATTGGGGTAAACAGGTTCTGAAAAATTACCGATAACTAAGTTCACCCTTTCGAAAACATATCTACATTAGGCACATGCCCCACATTTAGACTTTCTAATTTCCATTAAATGTCAAATTGTCCTGCAACTTTCTGTTGCTACCTTTCCAAAATATCTTCTTCAGTTTAGTCCCTGTTCTGATGACCAAAGTGGGACCATTACCCAAAATAGTGTCAATACCCTGTGGTACTATAAAAATATGCCAATTCCTTTCTAAAATGGCCTTAACCTCCTTTATGGCACTACTAAAAACCACAAAACAGTGCCCTAGAGAATGAATTAGCCTTAGCTACCTCACAATTCACCCTCTGGTCACCATTGGTGACCACACTGGTCTTGAACTCCAAATCATTGACATACCTTAAAACAGGTCTATAACGATAGGGTCAGCCTTTGATTATCTCTTCCTTAAACCCTCAGTAAAATCAGTGGGGTAATGCCTATCCTAAAACATTCTACTCACAATTTTCACGTCATCAAAAAAACTTGATTTCATCAGTAATAATACATGACAGCCTGATAAACTGGCTTTTCACAACATTTCTCTTCTACCAAGGAAGGTGAAGACTGTTGTAATATAATAAACTGTTGGAATACATATCCTTCCTTTATACAGTTGATGATAAACAACATCCAACAACATCCTTCCTGATTGTAATATCTAAAAAGTTAATTTCATTTGCACATTACTGCCATTTAAATACCAAAAATGAAGTAGAAATTCATCTACTTTTCTGAATTGCCTGACCAAAGAATAAAAATATTATCAAAAAAATCTCAAGTACATTTTTATGCTGCTTGCAGATGAAAATACAAATAACTTTTCTAACCACTATAAAGCAACACTGACAAATAAACAGAGCTGCTGATGCTTCCATAACAACACCTAAATTTGTTTGAAGTACTCAGATAAAAAAAAAATAATTTTTTGCCAGTACAACTTCTATAGCTTCAAATACCAAAATTGATAGTGTTGTGGGCTAAATCAGAAACACTTATTAAAGCATCATGAAACCATTGTAACCCCTCCTACTAAGGGTAGACTAAAAATAAGTCTTTCACTTCAATAACTAAAAAAAATAATCACATCTTTATCAAAATTGACACAGTGCAGTTCGTTCAACAAATGCCAAGTAACCTTCAGCACATGAGCCTTATCAAAAAAAAAAAAAAAAAAAGATTTTAAAGTAAAATCCACAAATTTTGCCACTGGTTCAGTCTTCAAACCAGTTGCTGCCACAACAGGACAAAATGGCAGATCCTCCACTGACTTGTGCACCTTGGGGATGCCAAAATACATATTATCATGGGTTTATCCACTCTCAGAAACTACAGAGTCGTGCCATCCAACCCATAATTAGTAGTTGTGTCCTCCAAACAAAAATCATTGCAACGATATGCTGTGTTGATCTCATTCTTGTTAAAGCCCACAAAAAAAATTCACCATTATTGAGATTCTGCAGCACTTTTTGAGAACAAATAAAACTGCCCCCCCCCCTTATCTGGTTCCATTAGTCTAATCATGAGGTTAACACTCAAATCTCTCAACAATTTTCTCTCCTCCATTGTTAAATTGTAACAACTATGACTAAGTTTTGAAGCGCTCAGATCCCTTTCACATGCCATCTCGAATGGTGCCAAAAGAGGATTTAACGGAGGGCTGAATAAACTGGGTCCCCGTAGAGCCCCACTCAAGCCACCAAATGCACATTATCTTTAAAAAATAATGCCAAGTTCAAGAGGTGAAATGGGAACTGCACTGGCAGGCATTCTTGGATGCTACGAATTCCCTGGGCATTAATGATGAGGTATCTATCAACAGTTTGCTGTTGATTAAAAGGATGCACATTTAGTGCAGTTGTTTAGATACATTAAGATTAATGGGGAATATTTTTATATCACAATGTATTCAAGGACGAATCCAATTATTATGCATTTAAAATTTTTTAATGTAGTACAGTTTTTATGTGCTACAATTTACAATCTAGAAACTTTTCAAGTTTTATCAATGAATGATTCTTTTGTATGATTTTTAGTGTTGCAGTGTATGGTCACTGTTACTGTGATTTGATTTCAAGCCACAAGATGACAGTGTTGCATTAAAATATTTAAAGAAGATGTATGAGGGAAGTTTTACTATTGAAGTTCACAGGTTACGATAATGAATGAAAGTGCTCATTAAAATGTACTTTGAACTTTCCCGGTGACTGCAAGTTTGTTTTTCATTTTATGTTTAGGTGGTTGCAGAAGGATTTTTTTGTTTTGAAAATAAGATTTCCTAACTATTGGACTTGTTTCCACAAATGCAGTTTTGCCTTATTAACTCTGAATCCTGGTTACACTATCTTAGTCAAAAGAAAAATATTATCTTGTCGGCAGCTAGAGTGAGAATCAGTAGCTAAAAGCAAATTGTCTACATACTACAGTAAGGTTGACCTAGAGGGAAATTGAATTTTATCTAGTTGTTTCTTCATGTTTCTTCATTTCTCTGTTGAAAAGGGTAGTAATTTTACATATCCTTGAGATAACATTGTCCGTGTATATTGTTGTCCTGTGTAAATAAAGGCAAACACATACTGACTGTCTGGCTAAATAGGGATAGAAAAGAAAACAGAAAAAATAACTGTCAGTGAAAAAAGTGGTAGCTGTCAGAGGGATAGAGCTTAGTGTAATAGGTGGATGAGGTACTATGGGAAAAGTCAGCACTACTACCACATTTACTGCTCTTAAATCTTGTACAAACCTATAGGCATCCTTGCAAGTATTTTAGCTGGTAAAATAGGAGTATTACATGAGCTTCTAGGAGGGACTATTGTTGGAGTAATGCAGAAAAGAAAGTTTCAATTATTTTCTCTTTCTCTGCTGATAAAGGGTACTGAGCCACCACTTGTAGGCGTACATAAGGCTTTAAATATCTCTAATTAGTTCTGCATCCTTTATGAGCCGTACCTTGTTGCCATGAGTAGTTCACTGCTGAGGGGAAAAGCTTAAAGTCCCTCCAAATCAATTATACATGAGCTCTGTTCTGATCTAAACACTACAAAGAGTGAATCTTTGTCTGCACAAGTATTGGCAGCAAACAGACCTGGGGGAAGGTTAATTCGGGATACCAAGAAAAACCCCATCCAGAGTGCAAAACACAGTACATCATAATTTACACAACAAATCTCTACCTAAAAGAGCCAAAGGGGCAGAATTTCCTACAATAAAAGCATGCTGCTCTTCTAATGGACCTATTTGAATTAGGACAGATTTTGTCACTGGATAACCCAAAGGAATCCCAGAGACCACAGACCCCAAACAGATTTTGTGGAGTGTGAGAAGCTTTTTATCTTCAATGAAGTTGTCACAGATCGAGTTCTTCCTGTGTTAATAAGAAAAGGAGGAGGAGTACTCCACACTGTAATGTTAACAAAGGAACCTTCCTGCTCCACTTGTACCAAAGGAAACAGTTGTGTCTCCAGTTAATGGCTATCTTGCTGGCCTTGCTGCCACATTGGTGGCTGACAAGTGGTACTCCAAGGAAGTAGCTGTCTCTCCACTTGCTGAGGGGATTGGACATTGGGCTGACTGACAGGCTAAAAAGACAGATTTGTTGGTGGAAGAAAGGTAGACTTATTATGCCATTGTCTATGCTAGCCACTAACTAGCACTCTTTCAGTAGGTTCTGGATGCTTTGAAAAAGCCTCAAACACATGTATCATGCATTGTAAGTACACATCAAAAGATTCATTTTCCTTCTGTACAATAGCTTTAATTCATGTCCAGTTAGGTGTTGGAGGGCATGCTGTATTTATTACATTTAGTAAGTTATCCTTCTCCATTAAAAATCCCTCATTTGTGTGTTTTGGAATATTGTCACCTATAGCTGACTTTTCCCATATTTCTGCAAACATTTCTGGAGGAGTGGAAGCTTTTAAAACTGCCCACAATTTTTCAATTGTAGGGTTTTGCAATTGTACGTGCCTTTCCAAAATTTTAACATATTTGGCTGAATGTGTTCAGATGGTAGAGGGAGACTCTACAATAGTTAAAGATCAACTGCAGTCCACTCTCTGGCTAGTCTTACACTGAGTTCGGCATCAGTGTTAGGTACCTCCCTCAAAGGGTGAAAATGAGTATTAGATGGTGTTGTGGTGGTGAAGCCATCATCATCATCATCATCATCATCATCATCATCATCATCATCATCAGAGGATGAATCAGAAATTGATCCGTACTCTGAGCTTTGCTTGGGAGGTGGTTTCCACCTGTATTCTTCTCTATCAATAATTATTGGAAAGTGTGTGATTAACCTTTTAAATTTCTTTAAGGTTGTTACTTTGCTAGAAAAGGTACTTTTATTACCAAATCATTTTAATTTGTCTATATGTTTGGTCCCATGGGGATATCTGTGTTTTGGATAGAACTGTCTACTTCTGTTTGCTATTCTCATTAATCTTTGATCAGAATTTGAAACAGCGCATTGCTGTTACTGCTGCCTAAAGCTAGTGTTATAAACAGAACCTTTAGGGTGGGCAGAAGTACTGGGGTGACTTGGGAAGTATCAGGAGAAAAGCAGAGGTGCTATCTTTGAGACATTCTCTTACTACTTGCTCATCCAGAGAGTGTGGGGGAGGGAGGAGGAGCAAAGGAATAGGGAGACAGGCATCATCAGAAGAATCAGGGTGAGTTATTTTTAATTTTTCTAATTATTTTAAAGGGCAAGGTCCCCAGGTATCACACAAATTATGTCCTGCACATTTCTGTAATGTATTGACTGTTCTACTCGCTGCCTGCAACTGTGATTTTACTCTAGCAGAATTATATTTTAAACTTCTGTCTACAGATTCCCTTTCATTATTTTTAGATTCTTCTTGACAGTCATTAAAAGCTGACCAGCAAGAAGCTGGTACATTTCCTTTTTCTTTGAGTTTCTTTTTTAAGATTTTCTAAAATAGTCTTATTAAAAGTTCTACCCTCAGAAGTGCAGTGCACTATCATTTTAGTGAGCTCAGACCACTTCACTAAATAATTACAACTGTCTTATCCATATTTATTAAGCATATGTGTAGCTGGAGTTCCAAGTTCTGTCCCTTTTAATACCCCCACACTCTCACCCATTGTAATCTTTATATATACAATCATAGAATCATAGGAGGTTACTAGGCTAATGACCCTGGGGTCCTTACAAGCCTAGCCAAGAGTTTATCCCCAAAAAAGAAACCTCAATCAGCACCTGTCACCCCTGTCAATGAGGGACACAGGTGGAACCCCTTAGGAAAATTTGTGGTTTACCATCCACTCATCAAGGTTGTGCTTGAAGAGGATCAGCGACATACTTTGTTTGACGTGTATGGGGAGTCTATTCCAGAGATGGGGCAGCCTCTGGGAGACAAACCTGTCTCTCCAACAGGTTTTGTTAATGTCATATATTAGGTTTTGGCCTTTTGAGTGGGTAATGTACAAGGAGATAGACTTACAGATATGGAGCATCTCTAGTGGGCACGATCTGAAATTGCCTTGTAGGCGAGACACAGATCACCTCTGAGCAATCTGTATGATACCAAGTAGAGTGATAGTGATTTGAGCCTGTCCACATAGGACAGGTGTTGGAGGCCATGGATTCTCTTTGTGAGGTATTTCTATACAATGGAAAAATTACCCACTCTTATGCAAGGATATATATATATATATATATATATATATATATATATATATATATATATATATATATGGAACCACTACTAAATCCCGAAAACCCAAACTACCGATGCCCAAAGTCCCGAGACCAAATACCCGAAACATTAAAATACCGAAACATCAAAACCGCGAAATTCAAACTACCGAAAACTACACTCAACATACACCACACACATACACATACCATCCCCCAGAACACAAATACACTGCGCCCCCCACACCCCCTACTTAAATATTCTAACTCCAAGGTCACACTACATACACAAACATACGAAACACCACCACACACTTACATTCCCCTCGCACACATACATCACAGTCACAACACATACTTACACACTAACTCTAATCAACACATTTAAACATAGATACTTACCTGACCTTCCACCATACCACAACACCACAAGCGAGAATGTCAAACTCCCGATGATCAGGATTTAGAAATTCGCACTTCTGGTCTTTCGGTAATTAGGGGTTTCGGCTATATAGTCTCGAAAGTTTGAAATTCGGTATTTCAAACTTTCGAGATTATGTAATGATCCTATATATATATATATATATATATATATATATATATATATAGGTGTGTGTGTGTGTGTGTGTGTGTGTGTGTGTATACTTTCATGCAAGTATATGTATATGTATGTGTGTGTGTATACACACATATACACACACACACACAGACACACACACACACACACACACACATGTATATATACGTATGTATGTGTGTTTTTGTACAGAGAGAGATAAATAATGAAACCTACCGTCATACAAATGTATATAAAGTAACCTCCTCTCATACAAGTATATAATGAGACCCACTCTCATATATTAATTACTGACTAAAATAATCATGTAAGAAAACTTACCTACAGAGATTTAATCTCTGATGAAGATAGGCAAACTCACACCAGAAATACACGTTACAGAATACCTGTCAAATATGGGGTTAAAAGATTATTTTTGCTGCAGCAACTCACAGAAGGCTCAAAATCTGAGACAGCTTGGCACCAAACTGTTATGGTTTAAAATAACTTTAAGTAACACCGTTCAGGAGAGTATAATAATCTTCTCTATTGTAAGAGAATACACATACATGGGAGACTAGGCAATCAAGGCCTTGTCTCCCCAAATAAGGCAACTGTAATAATTTTTATACTGTAAAACCTTCTAACCAAACATTTTGTTATCTATCAGGCTATAGCCACTGACCATTTGAAGCTAAACACCTCTAAGTTATTTTGGTAACTAAAGAATTTGCAGACCCTTTATCTGTTCCTTTCCTTATTAGACACAAGTTCCCATCTTCCATGTGGCACTATCCACGTTAGCACTGGGAGGTATCAAGACAGTAGAAAAACTACACCACAGGCCTAAGCTGACAGGAACCATCTTGAAACAATATGGATTCCACTTCTAAAGAAAGGTTATTCTATGAGACACTAAACATTTTCCCTTCTTACCCTTCTCCCTTTTCACTATCTTGATCACAACATTAAGTGCTAGCAGAGACAAACTAGATGAAAAGTCAGAACAACAGGGCAGCTAAACAGTCCAACCTGTGTAACTGAGCTTTGATAAGCTCTAAGCATGATTAACTTCTTGGGCAAATTTCTGCCACATCTGCTAACAGTGTTACATCCAATGACAAACTTGTTAAATAAAGACACGCCCTGGTCTTAGAGAGATGCCCTATTCTACGCCTTCAGCAGAACAGAAGAAATGCTAACAACTGATCTAGTCCTAGCGTACAATGATGTTACTAAGTCATGATAGAGACTGCTGATTCCAGTAGCTATGGCCCAAGTGCTGAGTTACTTCAAACAGATAAAGGGTTATGTCATGTTGCTTATTTCTCCAAAATACTAACTGATAATTTAAAGAGACATTCATAGATTGAGAAGGACTGCCTTGCAAGCTTGTGGGCAGGTGAGAGGGTGTCTTCACATACCTACTAGGGCTAGAAATTTTCCAGCTCCAGATTGACAAGCCACTGGTTCCATTGATCAGTTCCTAAGACATAGTCAAAGTACCACCCGGACATTTAAGATTACTTATGAGACTGAGACAGTTTAATACCACAGCAATCCATGTGCATGAGAAACAGTTGATAGTGGCTGTATCCAGAAATCCATTATATGACCAAATGTAGTCAGAAACTAAAGAATATTTTGTCACCTCTGTTAAGAGCATTAGGACGACATAATCAGTAACTACAGAGATCACCAAATTTGAAGCAAACTACCAAGAATGTCCACAAGTTACAAACTGTTATCAAATGGCTTTGAGATGGATGGCCCAACCACTGGCCATGGATGAAATATCTCATGTACAAGTATAAGACCATCAGACCACAATTGTCAGAACATGGTGATTGACTAATATACTAAGACAAAATAGTAGTACATTCATCACAATGTGCCAGATTGTTGCACAAATATATGAAGAAATAACCAAAATGTCAATCTGGTGACCTAACATTAATCTGGACATTTCAAGGACTGTGTCAAAGTATCAAATCTGTATGATCCATGTACCATACAAGACAGACATTACTACTGATACCCTTACCACAAGGTCCTTGGCAAAAGATAGATACTGGCCTGTGTGAGTTTGAAGGCAAAAGCAACTTAGTTGTAGTGGGCTATTAATCTGGTAACATAGATATATTACATGTACTGACTATGTCAACCAACAAATAACAACAAGATTCAAAACTGTGTTTACAGGGTATGGAACACTCATAGAACTGTTTACACACAATGGTACACAATTTGAGTTGACTGAGTTGTAGCAGCTAGCTGGCAGCTATGGTTTTACTAATGCTACATCAAGTTCTCACTATCCAGAATCAAATGTAGCTGCTGAGAGGGCAGTTCAAGAAGTGCATAAGATTTTGAGACAACCTGATCTTCACAGACCTCCCATATCATATCAAGTTGCTCCACCTGGTGCTAGAGGAGTAAGCACATAATGCTTGGAAGACAAAGACTAACATGCAAATGTTGGAATCCAAGTTAGAGTGAAAAATATTTCACATGACTCAATAATACAAACTGACCAAAGGGCCAAAGCTTTTTACAAGAGGTTTTACTGCAAATGATATACCATCCAACCACTACCCGTGCTTCTGCCAGGACAACTGGTGTATCTAATGTTAGGCCTGAGGAGAAAGGGGGATTCAGCTTGTGCTGCAGTGTGTAAAATCCAGTGAAATGGTCTCATAAATGCTGCAAACTGTGGACAGCGCCATAGTCAGATACAATCTGAAATACATTCAAACAGTACCAGATGAGCCTCATATTGAATGCTGAGTTCCTTATAGTCCACCCTAGCTGCTTCAAAAAAAGATAACCAGGTCCTCGGATAGTGTTTCTGTTTCCACAAAAGTGTTACCATGACCCAGTATCCGAGACAAAGGTGGAAGTTCTGAATCCACAACATATTATGATAGCCTGTTTGATAACCCTAGTATAACTGTACTTGATACTGTCTAGACTGTTCTTCAAAGTTACTGTAGACAAAATGCTGTTTATTATAATTGTCTAACCATTTTTCCCACCACGGGTTCCATTTCTGTTTGTATGACTCAATGCTGTTCATTATAAATGTCTAACCATTTTTCCCTCCACGGGTTCCATTTCTGTTCATATGACTCATAGCAGATGAGAAATCAGAGCCCCATTAAAGAAATAAGATTGGAAATGAACATTATGGACAGATAGGAAACTTCTTCCAAATTTTCCAAAATAGAATGCATTATTGCTAAGAGCAATGTCTGCCTTAATTACAGTTACAGAGAATTTGTAGAGTTTCAGAGCACTTGAATATTTGCTTGCATTCCAGAATGGTATATATCTTCATTAGTTGTACACATCAGTGCATTTTGCTATATCAGAGACAAGTTTCTCTCTCTTTATGGGGGAGATGTGGTGATAATAAAAGTTACTGCTATTTGCCTGTACATACATGACACCTTTAAGAAGTAATATATTGCATTGCCATTTTAAGAAGTACAGTATCCCATAATGCACTGACTCTGATTCACCAGTTGGTATGTTTGTGATAAGTGAGGAACCTGTTAACATCATTCTTTCTGTGCTGCCATTTTGTAATTTTGTACAATATATTAAAGTTGCACTTTTACTGCAAATGCTGGTGTATCCTGACATTATTAACACTACCTGCCAGCATGACTATGTAACAAGAGGTGTGCATCACGACTGCATCTATACGGTATCATTCTTGTTTAAATATGTCATAGCTACATATCATGACAATATCTGACATATTTTATTCTTGTTTGGATATTTGATAAAGTATAAGAAATTGCTCAACTTACATCATGGTACACAACATATTCCAAATGCCTCCTCCTCTATTTTAAAATTAAATTATCATTTATAGTTCCTAAGAATGCTAAGGAGCTTGCTTGTGAATTCCTGTCAAAAAGCCCCCCCTGTCTTTTTCCTATTTGATCTCTTGCTCTCTGCTAAACTCTCTGCTAAACTCTTCTTCTACATGTAACATCCACTTCAGACATTTTAATATACTTATGTGATGGTTTCCCCTAGGCATGCTAAATATTTTTTGGCAGCACCACAATATCACAAGTTGCACCTTTTTTTGCAAAAGTTTCTGTTACTTTCCCAACAATGTCCTCCTTGTGCCTTCTGATATACTTCTTTAACCTGCAGGCCAGTGCATAGTTCACAGTTGTGGAGAACATAGTTACTGTCATTTAGGACAGATATGGCACTGTTTTTACCCAGTTAGGCAACAGCAGCAGGTCTCAGATGTCTTCCAGGTTAATTTAGTAGGAACAGGTCTAATAATCCTGAGAAAATCCATGTTTGTGAATAATGCAAAATCTCTCAGTTTCTGCTGTCTTTATACACTGGAATGAAAGTAGCAGTACACATCAGGCAATACTTCTTCCATTGGTGAACACAAAGATTTTTCTCCAGCTATATTACAAAGATGTGCCCCATGGCAAAGGCATCCCATATTAATAGCTTTGAGCCTCATCTCCCTTAAATGAAACAGGACATAATTGTGCTTTCCAATCATTGACTCAACATTGTCTGTACAAATTCCTGCAGTATTTGACACCGTGATGTCAGAATTTGTTACTGTGGACATTATAGACATCAAATAAAGATTGTCCACTGCTTGACACACATGCTAGGACATAAAGAAAACTTAATTAAAAATTTCCAGTTCATTTTATCTAGAAAGCCATTAGGGATCACCAAAAGTTTCTCATCACCCATATCTGTACTGTTGTCCACAGACACACAGACTAGTGATTTTTATGATTAGGAGCTGTAGCATTCTGATAGTGAGGGCCCAGAACATCTCCTGTTATGCAACTTGCCTTTGTTGCTGCACATCATTTTATATTAGAGCATCTCATTTCTCAACAACTTTGTGAATTCCAGTTTATGTTTCCTTGCTGTAAATCACAAATCACATTCTACAGTAAGAGATAGAAGAGCAATGTCTGCCTCTAACACTTTTCAGCCTGCTAGCTGTGAGGTCAGAACATTTGTGTTTCCATTTGTGTGTTTAGAATGCCACTGGTTCTTCTCAGAGTTGGCAAGCCATTGTACATTAAGTTGTCCAACTTGATGAACTGTGAAACATATCGTGCAGAATGCATAACTTCACTCCACTCCTAGTTTCAGATTTCCACTCAAAAGTACTTGTTCAGTTTGTGTGAATAATTATGTACCTCCTTTTCTTCTTCTCTGGGAACTTGATTCATCACCTTGGTTCAGGCAGTCTGGGTCATATAGGTTTGTAGAAGTTGGTTTAGTTTATGACTGATCACAGTACACCTAAAGGTAGTGAAACTCAGAAGAAATAATGCATCTTACAGCAATCAAATAAAGAATTAAAAAAAAGATCTGAAAAAAACAGCCAGTGAACAATCATATAGGTATGCTCCATGTGGACCATGTCTAGAGATTCATTCCTTCTATGTAAAAGTATAAAACAGGATTAAATCTTCAGGTGGGTAAATCATCCGAAAAGGTATGCATAGCATGACTTAGCTGTGTCTGTATGTGGCTATACTGTTATATCAAGCAGAAACAATCACAACTTCATTTCAAAGTGTTGATACACAGGGCCAGTGTTAGCATTTTGGGGGCCCCCAGCAAATGTCAGGTTGAGGGCCCCTGAGAATGTCAAGTCTAAGTATTACTCTATCACTGCCACCCTTTCTAAGTGACCATTGAGTTAATGCTGTAATGTTTTCAGAGTAGTATCCATAAACTGACCTGTAGCTATAATGCTCTAACGTTACGACAAGCCTGTGTACCATGACATTGGCCCATCTCATAAACTAACATTCACAGTTACTAGCATGTAGTTGCAACAATGATGCATTACAATAATTCTATGTACAGGGTTGGACATAGGTGAAATGGTGCCCTAGGGCACTGCCTACTTTTTCACACACACACACACACACACACACATTATATATATGTGTATATATATATATATATATATATATATATATATATATATATATATATATATATATATATATCGTCCAGTGCTCCCCTCTATCTCCCTTTCCCCCTTCTTGGGCTCCCCACACCATGCACATAACTTTTTTTCTTCCTTTTATCACATTTTGCCTTAGTCATCAGCTTTTTCAAGAAATCATAGCTTTCTATAGGCTCAAAAGTACATTTTAAAGTTTTTTTTCCCCCTCTTTTTCATATAAAAATGGCTTGAACAGAAATTGATTAAGGAAAAAAATTCAGTATTGCTGTTCAAACTTAGTTTTCCTTGCATCCTTTCAACATGCCTTTTCTGACCAGGACTGCACATTAATAATCATTTTGGAAATAACTCAGATAAGCTGGGGTCCCAGAAATAGGGTTATTGATACTATGGGATGCATTTTACAACATTTTTCCAGCCTTTTAATCCAGTGGGGGCCTAAACAAAAATCATAAGTAAAAAAAGAATTTCAGTCTTATTTTAAGTTGTGCCCAGTGCTTAATATTCAAAGCTGACAAAATATGATTGCACAATAAACTAACAAGATAACTGTTGTGAGGATACACAGATTCTATCCAGGAAAACTGCCAGTCTGCCTCACTAATGCCCCCTAAAAAGACAGTTTCTGTTAGTGCATCCCTCTGGAGTTATATTGGGATGAAAGCAGAGGTAACAATGGCCACAGTCATGTATTTCAAGTGACTGCTGTCATGTGTTTACATATTGTGCCTCCTTACTCCTAACCCCCAGAGGCAGCCACATGGAAATGTGCATAATGTGTGATTCTGGAAAGTGAAAATAATTATTACAGTAACGTATTCCACTTTGTTACTCCTAGATACTACATGGCCATACACAAGCTATAATAACCTTCTTTGTACACCTCTGAGGTCTGTGAAAAAAGTAAAAAAAACAATGATCATAGTGCCCCCACCCCAAATACAAGCTATAATGACCTCCTGTGCACACCTTTAAGGTTTGACTGTGATGAAAATTAAAGAGGTATTGCAAGTGTATTTAAAAAAGAAAGAAAAACAAAAGAAAAGAAAACATATTTCATCTAATCAGAACACATATCTGGTTGTTTCCTGTGCAGAATAATAAGCTAAACCTCTGTCAGTCAGATGCCACAAGGCTCTACACTAGGATCACTTGATCTTTATTTGGATTGAGATAATTTAATATACAGTGCCCATACTGGGTAATCACAACTATGTCAATGCGAAGCATCAAAGCACTCCAAAAATGGTCTATTAAATATATGCCTGATGCAGTATTAACCTCAGTTTTAATGTCACAAATTATAATATCAAAACATCTGGTAAATTATATTACAAAATAAATGAAGCCTTAAAATGATATCATTATAGATAAAACAATTGTGTCTTTGACTGTTAAGTATCTACCAAAGTTAGAAAAGCATATTCTGTGGCCCTTCCAGTTCTAAAGGACATGTTCATCACACCTGGAAATATCATTGTCTTAATTTGCAGTTACTACAAATAATAAATGCCATTTCTGTCTCATCTCATCAGGAAGACCAAGGCATCATTTTATATATATAAGTTACTTTAAATGGTTCTTCTGGCATAAAATGCCAAACTCCGTCAAAATCTGTTAATTCAATATTCAGACATTCCAAATTCCGGTACTTTTCAATACTTTCGCAAGTACCATAGCTAGGGTAGGGGGAACAATGTGACTGCCCTGGATGTAACAGTGAATAGTAGGGCAATTGAGTTGACAACTGGGCATAAGTTCAGTACCGGCAGTCATTTAAGTAGCTGTGCATGGCGTCTCACAGCTGCTGCATGTTAGTAACTGTAGCGGCAGAAAGCTTGTAAAAACTGTTTGCTATTGCTGCAGTGTTTTTCTCCTTGGTTCCTATTGTTTTTTTGTTTTTGTTTTTTTGTCCTCAAGTGGAGCCCTGCTTTCACCAGAAAAACAGAAACAATTACTTGTACCACTGTAGTGCTCCACTGCTGAACATTACATTGCATTCTTTAGCCTCTGAACTAACCACTTCAATTATGTCCAGGTACACTTCATTACTAGAAAAGGAAAAGGGAAAATGTGGCTTCAAGAAAACTTATACTTCAGACTAAGGAAGAAGCCAGAGATATAACACAAGAATTGCACTGCTTACAGATCCAAACTGAGTGATAAAAACAGAATTTTATTTTCATGAGTAGTAAAATAACTTTCTTATGCTGCTATTTTATAGGTGTATGCTTGAAATTTTACTTTGATGTTAAAAGAAATGCTTTGTATGACAGCTCTTTTAGCATGTTTTAACAAAAAGCTGGAGTTAACAATCACTTTGCTTTTTTTTTGTTTCTTGGATATGAAAGGTTTCCTCCTCTAACTAGTCCAGATGGCAACAGCCATTGTAGATCTGCAGATGTCTGTTGGAGCTTTTGACACAGATTCAAAAATTAGGCCATGTGCCATACATGATAATTAAACAGGTAAACACTGGTTACACAACAGAACAAAAGTTATGGTGGAGATTACCACCAAGAATGCCCTGTTAAAGGCAAGCAAGCTTAATTTGTACCCAATCCAACATGCTGAAGTACCCTCCAAGACTGACTACAAGGAAAATATAATGCATTTCTAATTACCATGCATATATTTTTAAAAATGTAGTGGAACCAGTATGGCTAAACATAGAGATCAATGTATGCTGTTGCCAGTACCACAGTACCCCTATTCAAAACAACCATGGATGCAGCACCCTGGGGGAAGATGGCTTTCTGCTTTGTCCCACTCGTGATCTAGTAAGACAGACAGTCAAGAGGGCCTTTGGGCTCTCTGATTGGTTGCCTAGATTAGGGTGAGATGGCAAGAAACAAACATGGAATTGTTGGAGAAGAAAGAGAACTGGATTGTACTAGATATGTATTTTTAATTGTGGTAGGCAACCAGATATAATGGGCTGTTGATGCAGCTTTGTAGGACTAGTGTTTAATTGTGTGAGCATTTTGGAATACTTTACCATAGCTAGCTACTTTGTGTGTGAAACTGTTCTGAAATAAATTATTGTGGCCATTATTTTTATCATAGTTGGACACCTGAGTGGCATGCAGTAAACACAGTGACTATAATTGCTAGAAATGGTGAGCTGTATGTTGAACATGTGATTATATGATATATGGCTAATCAGTCCAATGACAGTGTGCACCTTGCCAAATAACCACCTTTATCACTGAGGGTGAGGCTGAATGGTCCCAGTTAAATTTAAGAGTGCCCATCCAGCGATCAAGATTATGTTTGGAGGAAGTGAAAAAAGTTAAATTGCTTGACTTCACAGGAAGGTGGTGAATCTGGCCCTCCATTTTGTTTTTATCTGGGGATCATAAAAAACTAAATGAAAACTCCAGCCAAGCTAGAACTTCCAATGAGTGACCTCCAAAACCTCTTATAACAGAGGCACATGGGATATATGCAAATGACCCTTATGAACATCAGGTGTTTCACCTATATAGCGATTCTGATTGCCCATGACTTTTACATTTGAAGTCATTTTAATGGACAATTTCAGGCCAATAAAGCCAAACCCCACTAGCTATGGATATGCATATTGCGGCCTTGTTATGACCTCATCAGCATAGCATACGCAGAGTTATTTGACTAAGCATAAGAAACACAGGGTTGTTATACCCAGTTGATGTCCATTATCATTAGGGTGACTGCAAAATATCCCAACTAACAAATTAAAACAAAGAGTTAGAAGGTCACACTGAAAAAACAATCAGAAAAAACTGAATGAAAACTCCAGCCAAGCTAGAACTTCCAATGAGTGACCTCCCAAACCTCCTGTAACAGAGGCACATGGGATATTGGCTTTATTGGCCTGAAATTGTCCATTAAAATTACTTCAAATGTAAAAGTCATGGGCAATCAGAATCGCCATATAGCTGAAACACTTGATGTTCATAAGGGTCATTTGCATATATCCCATGTGCCCCATATTTAAATATATGAACTCCATTATCATACAACCTCCACAAAAGGACAATCAGCCCAATATAGCACAACCTCTTCTGGCACAAAAATCACTCATTCAGATATTGAAACCAACTGCACAGATAGATAGATAGATAGATAGATAGATAGATAGATAGATAGATAGATAGACAGATACATATGGGTGTATGCCAAAATACAAAAGACTCAAAATATCTAAAACACAGTCTCAAAAAATAAAACTATTTTACCTGGGGGTACCACACACTCCTGCAACTTATATATACCAACCTTAATATCACAAAACAGTATAAAAAGAGCAAATTCCAAGTTTTCAATATTTGACTTCAGATCAAATTCCTACATATGCAGAGAGAGAGAGAGAGAGAGACAGAGGGGCATAGTAGATATTAAAACGTTAAAAGGATATGAAAATACTGTTTCTGTAGCAAAAGTGCTGTTTTGTTGTGAAACATTGCTTTGCTATGAAAGAAAACTGTTTAAGATTGAGCTGTTATATATAAAGCATACACAAGCAGAGAGTAGTAAAATGAAAAGCTTAGAGCACTATGCCAAAGATGCATGCCTCTCGGCAAAGAGGAGGTTATATAACCAAGAGCAGGGACTCTTGGTGGTTACCAGCTAGAAAGTTAACTGGAAGAGACATTTGCTCTCTTTAAAATGGGGTATTGTGACCAAGAGTATTGACTCTTAGACTATACAAGCTGGAGACCTTACTAAAAGAAAGCATGGAGCAGCAGAACAATGCATCAGGATCTGTCTGGAGAAATACTTGAAGTTTGCCTAAAATTATTTGGTACCGTTGGTGGATGTAAAACCAGAAATGTAAGAATTTGTTTTTGCTTTTGTTTAAGAGACTCCTCCTACTGCAGGATTAAGCTGATTCATTTTACTTTCATACTCCACTGTAAGTAAAGCTCAGTGAACTTGAAGTTCTGTCTCCAGTGTGTTACATATTACAGTGGTGTTTTTTTTATTACAGAACTTGCTCCTTACACCATATTGCTGTACCTGCAACTGCATCTACATTTATGGTTAATTTTTGCAGTCAAGAAGAGAGGGGGATTGTTTTTGTGTGAGTGAACTGTTACTCTGTTTTATCAAAACTGAGAAGTTTGTGGAAGTTATACTGCAGAGCAGCATGACGATGCCATAGTGCAGAATGGCCCTTCAGGAGACGAGTAAGGTGACTGATGGGCAGTTAAATACTCTGCAGAAACAAATGAATGATAAATTGTGCTAAATGAAAGGCTCTTTCTTAAAAATGAGGAAATTGTGCCTGTAGCTAGAAATGTGCAGATACCTGCAGATATCCAGAAAACATCAGCAAGTGAAGTTAAAAGTAGTAAGAATGACCACCCTGCTAAAAATTGTTTAACTATTAATGCAGCACTTAGCAGAAATATGATTTTTCACTAAGCAACAAGCTGATAATTAAACTGTACAGATAGAATATGATAGATGAACTGGTAGAACAGTACATTCTGCATATTAGGTTCATAGGTTCGTAGGTAAGTACTAGGCTATCTGCCCAAGGGCATTTATAAGCCTAGCCAGAATGTGTTGGCTTTCGCCACCCCTTAGATTAGTTCCCTGTGCCTCTGTCCAGCAGAACCATTAGTTCCCCATGCCACTGTCCAGCAGAGCCACTGCAGTGATCCCCAGGGTAAATTTTCTGTTTCCCATCCACCCGTCAAGGTTTCTCTTGAAGAGTGTTAGTGAGGGGCTCTGCCTGATGTATATTGGAATCCTGTTTCAAAGCATGGGGAGTCTCTGGGACAGGAATCTATCAGTCCAGCATGTCCTATTTATCTTTGTGGTGAGGTTTATATCTCTAGAATGTGTGGCTCTCCGGGATTTGTTTTTTTAGGTGGAGCGTGTCCATCAATTCTGGGTTGGACATGGCCTTGTATGTCAAGCAAAGATCACCTCTGAGTAAGCAGTAAGCAACCGAGTACAGCTGGAGTTTCTTGAGTCGGGCTGCATAGGGCATCTGTTTGAGGCCAGTAATCCTTTTGGTGAGGTACATTTGTGGTCTTTCCAGCTGTTGCAGGTGTCTTGTAAGGTACATCCCAAATGGGGCTTTGTATTCTATGATGGGTCCAATAAGTGATGAGTAGAGAGGCACAATAACCTCTTTTGCTCTAGATGCGAACCCTTTTTTGATTAGGTGGGCCACATAGAAGGATTTTCTAACCACCTTGGCAATATGGTTATCAAAGGAGAGATTACTTTCTACATGGGTCCCCAGATCCCTTATTACATTTTCTGTATTTAGGGGACTACCACCTATGTGGTAGTTCGTGGGTACTTTATTTTTTCCAAAGGGGATGACTATGCACTTTTTTGCATTTAGCTTGAGGCCATGATTTTGACACCAGGTATCCGTCTCAGTGAGACCCTTCTGAAGGGTGCCTGTATCAGCAGAAGAATCAGTTATGGCCTCTTGTTTGCAGTCGTCTGTGAACTTGGTCAGCCATAGTTGCCTGTACCTCTGAGAAGTATATACCGAACAGGAGGGGTCCAAGGACTGAGCCCTGGGGGACGCCACTTGTAACCGGTTTAGAGTCAGACATAGAGCATGCAACTCTCACCATGTGGGTTCTATCCATGAGTCAGTTGGCAACCCATCTTGTGATGTAGGGGTTTATGATCAAGCTGGTGAGCTTGTCTATAATACTAGAATGGGGAATGGTGTCAAAAGCCTTTGTGAGGTCTAGGTAGGCTGTGTGGACCTCCTTTCCCTCGTCTAATGCCTTGGTAACTGTCTCAAAGATGTCCACCAGATTTAGGAGGCATGATCTGCCCTTAACAAAGCCAAACTGGGTAGGGTCCAAGGTGTGGAGGTTCCCAGTGTCTCTGTTAATGAGTTCCATGATAATGCACTCCATAGCCTTGCAGACCAAGCTAGTCAGGCTTATAGGGCGATAGTTGCTGGGGTCTGTTGTGGCTCCACCTTTGTGGAGCGGGATAACTGTTGCTGTGCGCCATTCTGTGGGTATGTAGCCTGTAGAGAGGCTGAGTTTGAACAGTTTGTTTAGGTGAGGGGTTAGTTCATTTTGAAGTGCTTGTAAGACACAGCCTGGGACACCACCCAGTCCCATTGAAGCTGTGTTTTTGTCTTTGGATAGGGCTGTTTTAACCTGTGTGTCGGTGATTGATGGGGCCCTACATTCTTCTGGTATGGTTATGGGCCCTTTAGGGGGTGAGAGGGGGGTGAAGTTTGCACTAAACCTGTCTGCCAGAATGTTGGCAATATGTTGGTTCAGTATATTTTGTGCCATTCTGCACTAACTCAGAGCAGATCTGAGAGTTTCCACTTAGGTTCTTGACATAGCTAAAGAACGCTTTGTGGTTATCGTTGGAGTCATTGGCAATTTTTTTTCGAAACTAGCCTTGGATGATTTAATGAGGGATTGTAGTTTCTTGCTGATACTGATCAGGGATGTCTTTCCTTCTTGGGATTTTACTCTTTTTCTGTACTAGTTTCCTCCTTCTGTTGTAAGCTTGTTTATGGCAGGGGTCCACCAGACTGGTTTCCTTTTCTTGGAGGAGTGAGTCTTGGTTTTACTTGGGATAGCATGATCCATGCATTCCTGCAGATGCTCATAGAGTGCCTTTGTAAAGGCTTCAGCAGCTTGGACAGTATTGTCCTTTAGCAAGGAGCTGTGAACCTTTCCACCTCGGTCTTAAGTAACGTGAAGTTTGCTTTTGAAAAGTTTTTCACGGTGATTTCCTTGATTGGAGGTGGGGGCGGGATGTGGATATCCAGAGTGATTAGTCTATGGTCTGATCTAACCAGCGAGGGGTTGGCCTCCGGTGTGGAACACCAGTCGCCCCATGTTGGTGATGACCAGGTCCAATATGTTGTTCCCTCTGGTGGGAGTGTTGACCAGTTGATCCAGGACATTCGAGTTTATAAATTCTAGGAAGCGTTGGGCAAAGGAGTTAGTACTTGAGCAGTTCTCCCAGTTTATGTTTGAGTATTTGAAATCACCCAGTATTAGGGTGTTTGGTATGACCTTCATATTTCTCAGTGTCTCCAGAAATGCGGAATGGGGGTCCTGGGTCATGGTGGGCGATCTGGAGCAAGCTACAATTTGGATTGCAGTTTTTCCCATTGTTAGTTGCACATGGATGATCTCTGATGCATTGTGCTGCCCCACTATTCTGGAGGTGTGTGTATCCTTGATGAATATGGATACACCCCCGCCTTTTGTGTTTCGGTCCTGGTTCTGTGGCCGAAAGGTATGGTATGAGTTATAGCCTAGTAGTGCTGGGGTGCTCTCAGGAACCTTAAACCAGGTTTCTGTTACTGCACAAATGTCGATGTTCTCCATACTGAGGAGTGCCTCGAGTGCGTGTATTTTGAGGTTTAGACTTCTGGCGCTGAGTAGCATTACCCTCAGTTTTTGGTTACTTGTGCTATTTATGGTGGTGGGTTTGTCTTTTGAGCCTTGCCTAAAAAAGGCACTATGGGGGTGGCAAGAGCCTTGGCCAGTAGTTGAAAGCCTAAGGGTGACAGGTGCAAGCCATCTCTTGGGAAGCAACATGGCTTGTCGAGCATGTCATCCCAGGCAGACAGATACTGGATCCCCTTTGAATTACACCAGAAACTTAGCCAATTGTTGAAATTGATAATTTTTTTCTTTAAACTGTGGCATCATTCTTGGTGAGGGCAGGATGCTACTCAGAGTCAGTGTCATACCAGCCTGGGCTACATGATCAGAGAGTTCTTCCATGTCTCTTTTCATGTAGTCCAGGGAGGTACGTCTGAGGTCATTTACACCAACATGGACAATGACAGAGTCATATTTGTACTTGTTCTGGAATGACCTGAGTGCTTGTGCTATGTGGCAGATTCTGGCGCCTGACAGGCAGCTAACTGTAACCTTCTCCCTGTCCAGCCTAGTTAGTGGGACATCAGTGTGCCTGACTATAGAGTCGCCTATTACTAGTGTGTTGGGTATGTTATTTTGCCTTAAGGGCTGTGATTGCATAGCACACTGATTATGTGAGGTATGTGTTTCATGGTTAATGATGGGGTGTGGAGGTTGCTTGGATGTCTGCTTTGGAGGTCTCTGTTGCTTTTGCAGATTTTTATTTAGAACCTCTGAGTATGTTTTCATGTATTCATGTGTGTTATTTTCCGGTGTTGGTTTATTAGGTCTATGTGAGACTGGTGGTGTGTTGCAAGTATTACCTTTCTCCTCTTGACTGTCAGTTCCAGTCTTGGGTTGAGAGAGCTTTGCCTCCAGTTTGGCTGTATAATTGCATCTCTCGCATATATTAGTGTTTGGTGGTAGGAGGAGAGAGTTGTCTGTGTACATGAGACAGTTGTAACATTGCCTCAGAATGCCCAGATTCACCAGTTGGACTGGAGAGTACATGGGAAACTGCCCTTTGGACATGCCTGAATAGGTATAGTAAGCTGTTTTTCTGATTGGCTGGTGGGGACGAATAGAGAGCCTTGTCCTTCTGGACAGTATAGGGGGTCAAGTGCTAGGGTTAATTAGTGCTTGCTATGAGTTTTCAGCACGTGCTTGACTGTGAAATGAATGGTTTGAGTGCTAAAGCTGAAAGTTTGTCTAGTTCCAAGGGAAAAATTGAAGAGTAGACTTTGTGGAGCCGAGAATAGTTTAACTCTAGCTAACCGGCACTGCCCAGTGCGCAAAACCGTGCAAATGCATTTTTTATAGCAGGGAAGTGAAAGAGATAGAAATTAGCCCAAAATATCCGATAAACTACTAACATCTGTGCTGAAACCACTCCTCCAGGACAGATAAGCTGCTCAAAGCTCCCCTCTCTCACAGGTGAACAGAGAAACTTCCTTCTATCCAAGTAAGGTATGGGCAACACAGAACTTGTAACACAGCCCTGGATTCAGCAATAACCTGAAAACTGGACTATACTAGTTCAGAAAGGCGGGAAACAAGCATACTTTTTTGTTTTTTTGGGTTTTTTTTTTAGAAAATAGAGCAGATACAATCAAAATAACACTTTAAATGCACAGAAAAGGCTATCGCACTTTAGTGTGTAGCCTACAACAGTTAAACAGATTATTTAAACACAAAAATGACTTAATTCAAGTGCAGGCAGCAAATAAATACAATATGTAGCAATAACAAACTTTTTAAATCACAGATTAGCTAAAAAACTGGTGTTTTAGGCAGAATTAGTTAAGACAGCAAGAAAAGCAGAAAAATTATACTTAATCACTCCAAAGTCTCTCTTTTGTCTCTCTACTGCTGTAGACTCTGCAGAACACCTGGAAGGCACTCGCTGAGTGGAATACAAGCGCAACAACTGCGCAAATGCAATTTTTATAGCAGGGAAGTGAAAGAGACAGAAATTAGCCCAAAATGGCCAATAAACTACTAACTTCTGGGCTGAAACCACTCCTCCAGGGACAGATAGGCTGCTCAAAAGCTCCCCTCTCTCACAGGTGAAAAGAGAAACTTCCTTCTATCCAAGTAAGGTATGGGCAACACAGAAACTTGTAACATAGCCCTGGATTCAGCAATAACCTGAAAACTGGACTATACTAGTTCAGAAAGGCGGGAAACAAGTATTTTTTTTGTTTTTTTTTGTTTTTTTTTTTCAGAAAAAAGAGCAGATACAATCAAAATTAGCCCAAAATGGCCAATAAACTACTAACTTCTGGGCTGAAACCACTCCTCCAGTGACAGTTAGGCTGCTCAAAGCTCCCCTCTCTCACAGGTGAAAAGAGAAACTTCCTTCTATCCAAGTAAGGTATGGGCAACACAGAAACTTGTAATACAGCCCTGGATTCAGCAATAACCTGAAAACTGGACTATATTAGTTCAGAAAGGCAGGAAACAAGTTTTTTTTTGTTTTGTTTTTTTTGTTTTTTTTTTCAGAAAATAGAGCAGATACAATCAAAATTAGCCCAAAATGGCCAATAAACTACTAACTTCTGGGCTGAAATCACTCCTCCAGGGACAGACAGGCTGCTCAAAGCTCCCCTCTCTCACAGGTGAACAATGAAACTTCCTTCTATCCAAGTAAGGTATGGGCAACACAGAATATTTACTGAATCAAAGACACACAATATTTACTGAATCAAATCTTATATAAGTGCAGAGAAAAGTATACTTAAATCAGCTTGTGTCCAGTTGATATATGAAGATAAGTCTCAGAAATGTAACCAACACAGATTTTAATGCAGGCAGAACCCCCCCAGGCTAACACTTTAAATGCACAGAAAAGGCTATCGCACTTTAGTGTGTAGCCTACAACAGTTAAACAGATTATTTAAACACAAAAATGACTTAATTCAAGTGCAGGCAGCAAATAAGTACAATATGTAGCAATAACAAACTTTTTAAATCACAGAAACACTAAAAAAACTGGTGTTTTAGGTGGAATTAGTTAAGACAGCAAGAAAAACAAAAAAAATGATACTTAATCACTCCAAAGTCTCTCTTTTGCTTCTCTGCTGCTGTAGCCTCTGCAGAATACATGGAAGGCACTTGCTGAGCAGAATACAAGCACAAAAACTGTGCAAATTCATTTTTTATAGCAGGGAAGTGAAAGAGAGAGAAATTAGCCCAAAATGGACAATAAACTACTAACTTCTGAGCTGAAACCATTCCTCCAGGGACAGATAGGCTGCTCAAAGCTCCCCTCTCTCACAGGTGAACAATGAAACTTCCTTCTATCCAAGTAAGGTATGGGCAACACAGAAACTTGTAACACAGCCCTGGATTCAGCAGTGACCTGAAAACTGGACTATACTAGTTCAGAAAGGTGGGAAACAAGTATATACATTTTTTTTCAGAAAATAGAGCAGATACAATCAAAACAACACTTTACCCAATTAACCAGTTAAAAAGCTCAAAGCTGAGCCCTGTTCTAGCAGTCTTCAATCAGACAAGTTCTAACTGCAGACTCCTGCCACTAGGGTACAGAGAAACCTTCTCCAAAAAAAATGGCCTGGATCAGTGCACAAGTTATACAAACAAAGCTAGATCCAGCAGGACTGAATCTAGTCTATGCTACAGCAAACAAGGCGTACCGATTTCATAAAGAAACAGTTCAAGTAAGCATGTGCAATAAGCCTTTAACCAGAAATTCCCAGCTTAGAAGGGCAGAATCTAGCCTCTCTTCCCACAAGAGTGCAGACTACAAACCTTCTTAATATAAAATAACTGGCCTGAAGTCTAAGTGCTTAACCCAGAACTAATGCACTTTTACAATAACGGACACTGTGCCTTCAATCAGCAGTTCCCAACTTAGAAGGATGTACGCTACCTGTCCTGCCACAACAGTGCAGACCACAAACCTTCTTAATTTAAAACAACTGTTTGAAGCCCAAGTGCTTAAACCAAAGCCCATAGAATAACAGTTACAATTTAATCAGGCTACTAACAAGCAGTAATAAAGGCAGCAGAATAAATTCAATTGAGTACTTTTAAGAAGAGGCAAAAGCAAAATAAGGTAATAAAGTAGGAAAAAACACAAATACAGTAAAGCAGATGAAGTGGAATTTCTTTTTGTAGAGGGAGGAAACAGAGCAGATTAAGATACTATAGGGGAATGTCCTTCCCAAGTGCTCTCTCTGTACACAGCAGAGGAGATGGGACTGGTAGGAGTATCTGAAATCAAAATATGATCTCACTTTACTCAGATGAGTGAGCAAATGAGATGGGTCCAGGAGGAGTGTGCAAAAACAGATTTACAGCAGGGGCGGGCAATTCCAAAGCCACCAAGATTAACACCACAAACGGAAACAGGGAGGGGAGGTGGGGAACTAACTGCAGATAGACAGAGACACACAATATTTACTGAATCAAAGACACACAATATTTACTTAACCAATTCTTAAATAAGTGCAGAGAAAAGTATACTTAAATCAGCTTGTGTCCAGTTGATATATGCAGACAAGTCTCAGTAGCCAGCAACTCCGATTAAAATGATTACTAGAAATGTAACCAACACAGATTTTAATGCAAGCAGAACCCCCCAGGCTAACACTAACACAGGAATTTCAAAGCAGTCTAACAACTTTCAGTGAGCCCAGATGGCTACACTTTTTTCACACTTCAGGCAACTAACTGCAGATAGACAGACACACACAATATTTACTGAATCAAAGACACACAATATTTACTGAATCAAATCTTATATAAGTGCAGAGAAAAGTATACTTAAATCAGCTTGTGTCCAGTTGATATATGAAGACAAGTCTCAGAAATGTAACCAACACAGATTTTAATGCAGGCAGAACCCCCCCAGGCTAACACTAACACAGGAATTTCAAAGCAGTCTAACAACTTTCATTGAGCCCAGATGGCTACACTTTTTCAAACTTCAGGCAACTAACTGCAGGTAGACAGAGACACACAATATTTACTGAATCAAATCTTAAATAAGTGCAGAGAAAAGTATACTTAAATCAGCTTGTGTCCAGTTGATATATGCAGACAAGTCTCAGTAGCCAGCAACTCCGATTAAAATGATTACTAGAAATGTAACCAATATATTGCCTCTGAACCATTACTAAGTTAACTAAATGTGCATTATTGGCAGATGTAATGAAATTGATTACTAAAACCATAATAGCACATAATAAGGATGTTATATCTGCAGGCATAAAACCTCTAACAAAAGAAAGGTATACAAAAGGTGAAATTCAAAAGGGGTTCATGGAGACGAAAGAGTATCCAATAACACATGTAGAAGTTAGATACTCTTTGACCTGAATTTACATCTAGCAAAAATAGGGGAGGAGCAGTAGCAACAGCTGGGCACACTGAGAATACATGTTCTTCAAAATAGTCCTACTATGACTGGCAGATGGAAACAACAGAAACCTGACACACTGTGAGCATGCAGTCCTAAATATACTCCTAGTAAGAATGGAGAATACACAGTCCTGAAAATAGTAAGAATGGCAGATGGAAACAACAGCAGCCTGGCACAGTACTACAAACATGCAGTCCTAAATATACTCGTAGTAAGAATGGAGGATACACAGTCCTGAAAATAGTAAGAATGGCAGATGGAAACAGCAGCAGCCTGGCACAGTAGTACGAACATGCAGTCCTAAATACACTCCTATTAAGAATGGAGGATACACAGTCCTGAAAATAGTAAGAATGGCAGATGGAAACAGCAGCAGCCTGGCACAGTACGACGAACATGCAGTCCTAAATATACTCATAGTAAGAATGGAGGATACACAGTCCTGAAAATAGCAAGAATGGCAGATGAAAACAACAGTAAGAATGGCTTTGCTGGAAAGTCTCACCTAGACCCTGTTACAGTTTGCTGTGAGGGAAAGGTTAGTTTGCTTTTTATTTGTTGTATTATGTATTACTTTATTGCCTTTTTCTATTCTGTACACTGCAATTTGTTTTCTTTACACTGTGTTTTACTTGTACTCTGCTTTTAACTACATATTAAAACTTGAAACAAGACCACAGCTCTGTCTCTTGTGAGTCAGACAGAATTTTTTCCCATCCTCTCACCCGGTTTCTGTTGTGTTCTTAAACACCACTGTCTTTCTAATTGCCTGCCCCTTATGTTAATTTGACCATATATCTCATTTCCTCTATGCTTTTACTGGCTAGTGTGAGTAAACACAAAAATGTCATTTTGTGAAATCACTCTCCTTCAACTATTTAAATTTATTGTCCATTCTACTATATTTCATAGTAGCAGAATACAAAAGTGACCAGCCCCTTTCAATATATCTTGCTGTTTTAAAAATAGTGACTCTCCTCTAAAATTTAACTTTTTAAACAGGTAAAGCTTAAGTTACCTACTTTCACATCTAATTCCTCTAGTACAAACTGCAGTGTTTAGGATAAACCATTTTTTTATCTTACCTTTAAGCATCTATTGCAAGACCACCAGTTATTGCAGAGCTCACATTCTGCCTCTCAGTAGTCATCCTGAGATTAGTGCTTCTGTTTTCTCCTGGTGAGAGAAGGAGTACAGTTACACTATTTCCTGGAGACTGCTGATCACCAGAAAGCTTAATAACTGCTTTATATGTGACAGCTTGGAATTTGTGCTTATATTCTGATCCTGGTGAGAGTAGGAACAGAGTGCATTAATTCCTGAATCTTTCTGGTTGGAGAGTGAGTGTCTGTGCTTAACGTACTTGATTGGTCTGGTTGCTATTCGAGGCATCTACCAGAAAAAGACTACAAGCCTGCAGACCCTAGCATCATCTGGGATAAGACTGTGAATCACCAAACAGCCGTGGCCTGCTTCTTTTCTTGGGATTGGTGCTAGCATTTTGCTTCTGGTGAGATTAGTAGTAGCCAGGCAGTAGCCATTCATGCGACTCCCCTCTTTTCATCATTCTTGACAAGCTAATTCTTTATTTTTCATTAAGTACTGCTTGATTTCTTTCTAACTTCAGAATAGCTGCCTAAATACTTCATCCTTAAATTTTCAGAGTCTATATATTAGTTTCCCCTTATGTGTTTGGCACACAGACAACCCTCTCCTCTTACCTCTCAACACTCAGACTCGTGAAAGATGCACTTTTATATCCAAATTGGAAGCCATGCACTCTCAAGCCAAGACCAGAATAGTTGGTCAAGAGGAGAAGGTCAACACCTGCACCACACCACATGCAACACATAGCCCTCCAGAACACCCACCATCACAGCTCTCACATAAAAACACAAACCACACCTCCACCTTCGTGTAGGCTCTCAATAAAAATCTACCCAAACAGTAGAGACCTCCAAGGCAGAAATGCGCTCAACCACCACAACACAGTACAAACCACAAGACACATACCTCACCTACACAGTGTGCCCCTCAACCTAAGCCCCTAAGGCAAAACTGATTGCCAAATACACTAATCATAGGTGACTCGATAGTGAGGTACACTGATGTCCCACTCACTAGGTTGAATAAGGAGAAGGTAACAGTCAGCTATCAGGTGCCAGAATCCAACACATAACACACACACTCAGTTCACTCCACAACAAGTACAAGTATGACTCTGTCACTGTCCATGTGGGTGTGAATGACCTGAGATGCACTTCCCTGGACTACATGAAAAAAGACATGGAGGAGCTCTCAGATTATGTGGCCCAGGCAGGTATGACCCTAGCCCTGAGCAGCATCCTACCATCGCCCAGAATGATACCGCAGTACAAACAGAAAATGACTGACTTCAACAATTGGCTAAGTTTCTAGTGTCATTCTAAGGGGATCTAGTATTTGTCTGCTTGGGATGACATGATTGACAGACCTTAATGCTTTGCCAGAGATGGCATGCATCTGTCACCCCTGGGTTTCCAGATACTGGCTAAGGCTCTTGCCATCCCTATAGTGCCTGAGGGTCATGCTGCTCAATGCTAGAATTCTAAATCTCAAGATGCACTTGCTCAAGGCACTCCTCAAAATGGAGAACATCGACACTTGTGCTGTAACGGAGACCTGGTTAAAAGCAGCAGAAACCACCCTTGCACTACCAGGCTATAACTCTTTCCACACCTTTTGGACCCACAACATGGACCGAAGCTCCAAAGGTGGTGGTGTCTCCATATTCATAAAGGATATGCACACCTCCAGACTAGTAGCCCAGCATAATGCATCGGAGATACTTCAGGTACAACTAACATTGGGTAAGATGGCGATTCAGGTCGTAGTCTGCTATAGGTCCCCAACCATGTCCCAAGACTCTCACTCCATGTTCCTAAGCACCCTCCAACCCAACACTCTCATACTAGGTGACTTCAACTACCTCTCCATCAACTGGGAAAACTACTCATGCACCAATACACTGGCCCAACGCTTCCTGGAATTCATTGATTCCAATGCCCTGGACCAGGTCATTCTTAACCCCACTAGAGGAAGCAACATCCTTGACCTGGTTATTACTAACATGGGCAACTGTTGCTCTACACTAATAGTCAATTCCTCCCTGGTTAGATCCAACCACAAACTAATCACCATGGAAATCCACATCTCATCCACACTCCAGCAAAGGTAACCACCATGAAAAACTTCTCCAAAGCTGACTTTGGGCTCCTAAAAACAGAGGTGGCTAACTTCATGGCACCCATGGCAATAGAAAATAGATGAACGACTGCCAAATTATACAACAATGCACTGTACGAACACATACATAAATGCATGGAACTAGCCATACCCAACAGAACCAAGACGTTCTCCTCCAAAAAAACGGAAGCCAATCCAGTGGTCCCCTGCCATTAATAAACTCTACAACAGAAGGAAGAAACTGTTGCAGAAAAAGGTGAAGTCCCAAGACTGGAAAAACTCCCTTATTAGCCTCAACTAAAAGTTGAGATCCCTCATCAAAGCCTCTAAAGCTAGCTATGAAGGCAGAATTGCAGAAGACACTAAAATCAACCACAAAGCCTTTTATAGTTATATCTAGAATCTCCACGGCAATACCCAGGTTTGCTCTGATTTACTGCACAATGGTACCTCCTATACTGAGCTGACAGATATTGCCAACATACTGGCTAACAGATTCAGTGCCAACTTTACCCCTCTCTCCTCCCCTAACGGACCAATCACAATACCGGAGGAATGCCAGGCACCCAGCATTACTGCAGCACAGGTTAAAGCTGCATTGTCCAAGGCCAAGAATGCAGCTTCCATGAGACCTGACAATATCCCAAGATATGTTCTACATGAACTACAAAGTGAACTGGCACCACATCTGTGTGCCCTGTTCAATCATGGCCTCACCTCAGGCTTTGTCCCTACCGAATGGCGCACTGGGGGAGTGACTACAGACCCTGGGAATTATCGCCCCATTAGCCTGATGAGTCTGATACGTAAGGCTATGGAGCGCATCATCATAGACCTAATTAACAAGTTTACTGGGAATCTCCAAACTCTAGATCCCATGCAGTTTGGTTTTGTGAAAGGTAGATCATGTCTGCTCAACCTAGTTGACCTCTTTGAGTCAGTCACTAGAGCTGTGGATGAGGGCAAGGCAGTTCATACAGCCTACCTCAATCTGGCCAAGGCCTTTGATACCATTCCCCACTCAGGAATTATTGATACACTTAGCAAACTAGGCATCAACCCCTATATCACTAGGTGGGTTGCAAATTGGCTCACAGATAGAACCCACAGTGTGAAAGTAGTGGACTCCAAGTCAGAATGCCGACCAGTCACAAGTGGAGTCCCACAGAGATCGGTCCTGGGTCCTCTCCTGTTTGGCATCTACTTCTCAGATGTCCAGGCGAACACGGAGGGACTCTGGCTGACCAAGTTCACAGACGACTGTAAACTGGGAACCATTATTAACTCCCCAAGTGATGTAGACATCCTACAGAAAGGCCTCACTGAGACCAATGACTGGTGACAAAACCGTGGCCTTAAGCTTAATGCCAAAAATGTGTCGTCATCCCCTTTGGGAAAAACTCACTTCCCACTAATTACCACATTGATGGGGGTTCACTGAACACTGAAGGCATTATAAGAGATCTGGGGACACAGGTTGACAGCAACTTCTCCTTCGACCACCACATTGCCACTGTGGTCAGAAAGTCCTTCTATTTGGCACATCTCATCACCAAGGGTTTTGCATCCAGGAAAAAAGAGGTCATCATCTCTCTCTACTCTTCCCTCAATTAGGCCAGTCATCGAGTATAATACCCCATTTGGCATGTACCTCACTAGACACATGCAACAGCTGGAAAGGCCACAAAAGGACATCACAAAGAGGATCCTAGGCTTTAAACACATGTCCTACATTGGCAGACTCAAAAAACTCCAGCTATTCTCTGTCTTATATCGTCTACTAAGAGGCAATCTCTGCTTGACTTACAAAGCCATATCTGACTCAGCTCTGTTAGAAATGCTGCATCTAAAGAAATCCCAGTCCATCCACACCACATGCTCCAGAAACCTCAACCTCATTACCACAATGGACAGAACATGCTGGAGGGACAGGTTCATAACCCAGAGACTGTCCGTGCTCTGGAATAGACTTCCCATACATGCCAAGCAGAGCACCTCACTGGCCCTCTTCAAGAGAAATCTTGATGAGTGGATGGGAAATAGAAAGTTCACCCCGGGGATCACTCCAGTGGCACTACTTGATAGAGGCACTGGGAACTAACATTAGGTGGCACAATACCAGGCATTTCTATGGGCTAGGCATGTAAAGGCTCCATGGCCATTAGCCTAGTACACACCTATGAACATCCTGGTTTCAGAAGTCTGCTGATGGTTTGTTTGTTTCTTTCTTTTGGCTTTTCCCGGTTAGAGGTCGCCACAGTGGAATGCCGGTCCGCTAATGATTGGCAGTAGATTTTGACATGCTGGCTTGCTGGGCCTAATGCACAACCTTCAACGAAGGAACGCCCATTCACGCATGTCGCCATACAGAAGAAGCACTAACTGAGAATCGAACGGGCAACATCTAACTGTGAGGTGACAATGCTACCGAAAGAGTCTGCTGATGGTAATGCCTATTATTAAGGCCCTATCTGTGTGGATAGCCATAGATTTTGTAGGCTCATTAGTAAAGTCTAGTAATGACCTACAATACATTCTAGTGATTATTTACTATGCTACCATGTTTTCTGAAGCAGTATCACTATGAATAAACAATGCTAAGGCAATAGCCAAAGAGGTTGTGTTACTCCCAGAATAGGGATACCTAAAGAAATACTATCAAAAAGGGAAGACCATTTATGTCCAGGGTAATGCACCTGCTTTGCTAATATTGTATGGTAAAACATATAAGAACTTCAGTTTACCACTTTAACACTGATGGTTTTGTGAAGCACTTTAATAAAAGTTTTAAGTCTATATTGAAGAAGCAGAAGAAGATGATGAGAAAAAGCATCAGTTACTTCTTTGCCTCCAGTTTTCTGTAATAGTGGTTCATCAAGCTTCAACAGGATTCATCTAATTAGAGTTATTCTGTGAGAGACTTCTCCAAGGCTTGCTGGATGTAGCAAAGAAGATTTTGGAGGAAAATAAACATCCTTTTATAAAAGTGTAATAGCTCATGTTATAGACTTGCAAAACAGGCTAAAAATTGTTACAGCAGTTGTTACGGGACATATGTAAAGATAATAGGAAGTGCTGCAGTGGGAGGATAAAAAGAATGTCAGACTCAAGGAGTTTAAAATGGGGACAAAGTGTTGGTGTTAGTCCTCTACACTTAGAATACATTTCTAACATGGTAACAAGGACCTTTTGAGGTGGTAGAGAAAGTAAAAGAAGTGAACTACAAAATAAGGTAAACTGCAAAGAGAAGAATGGAGGGAAGCTGAAGCTTATTCAATTAGCCTGGGAGGTGAGGTGGATACCAATACTACGGTGCATAGGAAGTCTACCCTAACTGTTCAGATAGATGAATTTTTGTTTAAAGACCCAGAAACAAGAAGTGAATGAGTTCTTCCTGAACTTCTTTCTCAGTTGTATAAAAAAACTGAACTCGGCATCACACTGAAACTGTACAACAGAAAAAAATAATGTGTATTAGAAAACAACGTTTTCTTGTTTGGTGATTCCTTTTATTGGCAGCAGAATGGCATAGCTATGGGCATATCTTTTGCCAATAGCTACGCCAATGCTGTTACGGCAATATGGGAATATGAACATGTTCAGAAAGGTCCTTTTAGTCGAAATGTGTTTTATAGAAGGCTCATAGATGTTTTGTTTCTTTTATGGAATGGGACTTTGGAGCAGTTCTCTGAGTTTGAAAATGATATTAACAACAGCACTACATTTCTACAATTTACCTCTACTACTTCTTTTAGGAGTATCAATTTTTTAGATGTTAGCATAGAGGCAGATGAGGGAGGCACCCTATTCACTAGATTATATAGGAAACCATGTCATGTTAACCATTTATTTTCCAGGGATAGCATGCATCCACCCCATATTTTTAATAATGTGGTTAGAAACCAAATATTTACAGCCTCAAGGCTAAACGTTCGAGAGAATGATTTTAATAGCCAAGTTAATGTTTTGCATAAAGAACTAGGGGAGAGGGGTTATGAGACTCAAGACATTCTGAAGATGATTAATGAAACTGAATGTCTGAGGACTACCAAAGCTAAATCATATTTTTCTAGAGAGGATAATAAATGTAAACAGGCAAGGAATATTTCAACTGCGAAGAAATTGAGAGTTCCTCTGTATTATTCAAATTATGTTTCTTCCTATTTGGAAGTTATAAGAAAACACTGGAATATTCTAACACTGATAAGGATATAAGTAAATTTGTTGACCCTAGACCCAGGCTTTTGTTCAAAAACATGAAGTCTCTGAAGAGACAACTTTGTTATCCTGTTAGTAAATCATATGAATATAAGGATAAAGCTACTATGCCCTGTGGTAAGTGCTCTGTTTGTCAATTTATTGACAGCACAGCACAGTTTGAACATCCTGACAAAAAGAAAATTTATCATTTTGAAGAGTTTGCTACTTGCAACACTGAGCATATAGTTTACTTGGCCTATTGTCTAAAATGTTTGAAGTTCTATGTAGGTAAGACTGACAGGTCATTAAAAAAGAGAATTAAGGAACACATTTATTATATCAATAATAATAGTAAAGTTAGTGCCCTTGCAAAATATGTTCAGGCTCCGAGTCCAGAGCACACATTTAAATTTATGGCCATGGGTAGAGTATTTGAAACTATAAGGGGTGTTGATGTTGGAAATGTAACGGAACAACTAGAAGCTAAGTGGATAATCAGGTTGAGGGGTGACTATGTTCGTGGACTGAATGAGTTTGTACCTATTAAGCCTAAGTTAAAATCCAGGCCTTTAACTAGATAATTATGTTTGGTAGTTTTTTTTATTTATTTATTTATTATATTCTTATTTTTTTTATAAAAAATGTTATATACATTTTGTATATTTTTGTATAAAGTTTTAAAAGTTTTTCTGTATATATGTGGTATATACCAGGTCTAAACAATATGTAACTGTGTGTTTAAATTTTACGTCATGTGATTAATCAGTAATTAGTGGTTGTATATTTAATGGAGTAGTTTGCAAAGATTAGTACTAGCATCTGATGAAGCAGCAGAAACTGCAAAAGTGTTTATGAGTTTTGAATAAACTGTCTTTGAGTTTTGAATAAACTGTTTTTTTTATACTGGAGCAATTTGCCATTTTTAAGTCCTGCTGTTTTGTTGGAACATGACTGAGTCATATCAGTACTTGTGATCTAGTGACATGAGTGCGTGCGTAATGTAGCAGATCCTAGCCCCTGATAAGCAACTAATCATGACTTTCTCCTTACTCAGCCTGGTGTGAGGGACATCAGTGTGTCTCATGATGGATTCTCCAATAACTAGAATGGTGGATTGTGTGGTGGCTTGCCTTATGGGCTTAGAAGTAGAAGTTCCATGAGATGTAGCTCTATGTGTTGATGTGGGTGTTGTTTTGAAAGAGCGCATTTGGGGTTGCTGAGGGTATTTGTTATGCTTACTTTGTCTAGGAGGTGTTTGTAGTTTAGGAAGGTTACATTTAAGTGCCTCAGCATATGTGGGTTGATATGTCTGCTTTGAATTGTGTGTGATGGGTGCAGTGTGTGTACTACTGACAACCTTATTGACATTAGGAGTACTTTTATGTGACAGCTTTGCCTCCAGTTACATTGTGTAAATACATCTCTCACATACCATATCAGTTTGTTTGAGAATTGACTGGTTGTCAGTAATCATGAGGCAATTTCTACATTACCTCAGGATGCCCAAATCCACCAAGCTGGTAACGGAAACAGTGGAAAGGTTCATATCCATGACAACAGACCCTTTTTTATTGATTAGACAGTTAGAATGACAATATCAGTCAGTGTCAGGAGTATCTGGTTTGCAACTATGGGAACAGTGCTGGTCACTGCAAACTAGTTGTCCTGTGTGCAACAACTAGGTATTGGAGAAATTTCAATTGTGCTTTTACAGGAAAAATGTCACTCAAGGTGTCTGAGTCTGTATACAGCACTGCCAAACACTTGAGGGAAAACTAATATGTAGACCCTGAAAATTTAAGGATGAAGTATTTAGGCAGATATTCTGAAATTAGAAACAAATCAAGCAGTACTTAATGAAAACAAAGAACTAGCTTGCCAAGAATGATGAAAAGAGGGGAGTCACATGACTGGCTACTACTAATACTGGTCTCACCAGAGCTTCACTCTGCTGGGATACAATGCTCCTTTGCGTCTCCTCTCACCAGAAGCAAAACATTAGCACCAGTCCCAAGACGAGAAGCAGGCCACAGCCGGTTTGGTGATCCACAGTCTTGTTGCAGATGATGCAAGGCTTCTTGTAGCCTTTTCCTGGTAGATGCCTTGAATAGCAACCAGACCAAACAGGTACATTAAGCACAGACACTCACTCTCCAACCAGAAAGAGTCAGGAATCCATGCACTCTGCTCCTTCTCTCACCAGGAATAGAATATAAACACAGATTCCAAGCTGTCACCTATAAAGCAGTTATTAGGCTTTCTGGTGATCAGCAATCTACAGGAAATAATGTCCCTGTACTCCTTCTCTCACCAGGAGAAAACAGAAGCACTAATCCCAAGATGACTACTGAGAGGCAGAACGTGGGTTCTCCAATAACTGGTGGTCTTGCAATAGATGTTTAAAGGTAAGATTGAAGAAAATGAGCTAACATCCTAAACACAGTTATGCACTAAGCAGTTAGATATGAAAGGGGTAACTTACATTTTAGCTGTCTAAGTAGGGAGCCACAAATTTTAAAAGAGCAAAATAGATTGAAAGGGTGTGGACATTTTTGTATTCTGGTATTATGGAATACAGTTGGATGGCCAATAAATTTAAATAGTTGAAGGGGAGTTGTTTCCCAAAATGATAATATTGTACTTACTCACACCAGCCAGTGAAAGGAGAGAGGGAAGGACATACATGACCAAATTAACATAAGGGGCAGGCAACTAGAAAGACAGTTGTGTTTAAGAATATAGCACCAACAGCTCGGGAGGGTGGGAAAAAAATCTGTCTGACTCACAACAGGCACTGCTGTGGTCTCTTTCCAATTATTAATATGCAATTAAATACAGAATACAAGTAAAACTTAGTGACACACTAAGTGACCATGCCCCAACATTTCTAGTAAAAAAAATAATTCATACCCAAACTTACATACCCTCCAAATATACACGCAGCAAGAAAAATTTCTCACCTCATATATTTAATCTACTACTTCAGCACTGCGACTGGTCTCCATTAAAAAACCCACAACTAGACCTTGCAGTTGAATTCTTCAACAACAAATTTCTTGACATCTTAAATAACCTTGCACACACCAGGAAAATACACCCCAAATCCAAACAATTACCATGGCTATCTAATGACACTAAACTTCTAATTAAACAAAGAGATAGAGTCTGGTCACTATATCATGCCACTAAAGACAATACTCGATTTCTTAATTTCTCCTTATATCAGCAACTAAGAAACCAGGCTAAGAAAAATTCTCCAGCAATAAAATAAATGTACTGTCAAACCTGCCAACAAAAGCACCTGCACAACCCACAAAAGTTCTGGCAAAATATTAACTACCTCCTTAACCCTGGAAAAATGTCCACCCCTGCCCCCTCCACTTCTAATACATCTGCGCCCTTAATCTCACAGTTCAACTCCCACTTTATCAACTCTATCACCTCGCTCCTAGACAGCAAACAAAACCTACCACTCACAGCCCCCTCCCGTACTTCTGAGAACACCAACTCTTTCTATTTTAAACCCATTCAGACTTTTTACATTAAAAAACTACTAAGTAAAATCTTGCTGTCTTGCTGCCAATCAGCTACCCAGTAAATTCCTAAAAGTAGCTGCGCCTTCCATCACCTACCCCACATCCATCCTAATCAATCGCTCAATCACCAGACAGTATGTGCCTCACCTATAGAAAATTTCTCACATTATTCCTCTTCACAGAGGTGGCCCCTCTAGAGATATCTCAAACTATCAAGCGATTGCCATCCTCTCTCATAGCCAAAATCCTAGAAAAATGCGTACATCAACAGCTCCTGAATCACCTCACCACTAACAACCTACTATCCAGCTCACAGCACAGCTTCAGACCTAAACATAGTATTAACACAGCACTAATAACCTTTACTGATATTATTCATCACCTCAGAAATGATGGCCAACTTGTCTCAGCAATGTTCCCAGATATGTCAAAAGCCTTTGACACCATATCCCACCAAGTGCTACTCAACAAACTTGTATCATGCAGTCTTGATTTCTCATCCCTAACATGCTTTCTCACCTATCTATCAAACCATCAACAGGTTTCAAAATGGGAAGACAAATTCTCCCCACTACTACCAGTGTTCACTGGTGTACCCCAAGGATCCATACTTGGTCCCCTCCGTTTTGTCATATTCACCAACAACCTGAATTCCTCCACCCAACTTGCCACCATCATCCAGTATGCAGATGATTCCACTCTTATCTGCTCAGCCCCCTCCCCCCCCCAAGAACTGCAACTCAAAATGCAAAAATCTTTCCAGGACATTAAAAACTACCTCTCCTGCCATCAACTCATCTTTACCCTAAACAAGAATAAGTTAATGATCTTCTCAAACAAATCAACCAAGCTCAGCTCACTACCACTTTCCATTTACTCCTGTAATGGAACAAAAACTGAACCTACTAATCAGACCAAGCTCCTATGAGTTACAATAGATGACAGACTAAATTTAATAAACATATCTCCCTAACAATCAAAAAAGTCAATACCAAACTTGGTACTCTCTATAGGGCTAAACCATACCTTACTCACCATGCCAGATTAGCCACAACAAGATGTCACTTACTATCTACCCTCCTCTACTATTTCGATATTTTCACCAACCTACATAAAGCTGACCTTAATAATCTAGAGTTCTGCTATAATAAAATAGCTAAGTTTGCAGCCAATCATCCCCCAAAACTCATCACTGCTCTGCTCTTCAGCAACTCAACTGGCTGGAACTTCCCAACCTGTTAAGTTTAAACCAACTGACCTTTGCCCATAAAGTCATACACAACCCCAGTAACTGCCCTGCACTTTCAGGCCTGGCCCACCCTAACTTTAACTGCAGGTCCCTTAGGTCTTCCACCAGACTAATAGGTTCATAGGTTCATAGGTAGGTACTGGGCTATCTGCCTGAAGGCATATATTAGCCCAGCCATGTTGTGCGGTATTCACCGCCCCTTTGGTTAGTTCCCTAGGCCCTTGATCTAGCAGCTAGTACCCTTGGCCCCTATCTAGTAGAGCTGTTGGTATGATCCCTGGTGTGAACTTTCTGTTACCTATCCACTTGTCAAGGTTCCTCTTGAAGAGTGATAGTGAGGGGCTCTGTCTTATGTAGATCGGGACCTTGTTCCACAGCAAGGGAAATCTTTGCGAAGGGAATCTATCCCTCCAGCATGTTCTATTCATTGTTGTGCTTAGGTTTATACCCCTAGAGCGTGTAGCTCAAGTAGATTTTGTTTTGCTACGATGGAGCATGTTCAGCAGTTCTGGGTTGGACATGGCTCTGTATGTTAGACAGAGTTCGCCTCTGAGAAGGCAGTATACAACAGAGAAAAGCCTTAGTTTTTTCAATCGTGCTGCATAGGGCAACTGTTTGAGGCCAGTAATCCTCTTAGTGAGGTACCTCTGTGGTTTCTCCAGCTGCTGGAGATGCCTAGCCAGGTACATTCCAATTGGTGCATTGCACTCAATAATGGGTCTGATGAGGGAAGAGTAGAGGGGCACCACTACATCCTTAGATCTTGATGCGAACCCTTTTGTGATCAGATGGGTCACATAGAAGGATTTTCTAACCACCTTGGCAACATGGTTATCAAAGGAAAGCTGACTATCTACTTGGGTCCCTAGATCCCTTATTACTTCTTCAGATTTCAGGGGGTTACCTCCTATGTGGTAGTTCGCGGGTACTCTGTTTTTTCCAAAGGGGATTACTACGCATTTTTTAGCATTTAGCTTGAGACCATGGCTTTGACACCATGCATCAGTCTCATTAAGGCCCTTCTGGAGGATATCCATGTCGGCCGGAGACTCTATTATAGCACCCAGTTTGCAGTTGTCCGCAAACTTGGTCAGCCACAGCCCTTCAGTGCTTGCCTGTACTTCTGAGAAGTATATGCCAAACAGGAGGGTCTAATGCTAAAAGATACCTAATCTCACAACTATCATGGTGACTTCCTCTTCTTTTTCTTCTTCTTTCGGCTTTTCCCAGTTAGGGGTCACCACAGCGGATCACCTGTCTGGTCATGATTGGCAGTGGAGTTTTACGGTATTGAGTTGCCAGCCCAGCATCCAACCTTCCACAGAAGGCACACAAATGCACGCACTCACGCCTAGGGCCAATTTAGAGTGTCCAGTCTACCTACAGCATGTCTTTGGGATGTGGGAGGAAACTGGAGCACCCAGAGGAAACCCACGCAACCACAGGGAACATCCCAACATTTCTTCATTTAAAAAAGTCTAAAAGACTATCTCAATGGCAATTGGCTCTGCCCCTGTATTTCACCTGGTTAATTCTTCTTTCTCCTACTTCTCTCAAAACTTTAGTTTTCTTAGTAATTGTGTTAATTTGCATTATTGTTAATGCATATATCAGTACTATTTGTTTTTTTCCTAACTAACTGTTAGTGTATTGGATTTTTTTTTCCTTGGTTCTTCACTGAAAACGGGCTACTTGCTCAGTCGGACACTGCCCGGTTAACAAATGTAAATAAATAAATAAAAACACAGTGTAAAGAAAACAAATCAAAGTATACAAAATAAAAAAAACAATAAAGTAATATAAAATCAAGAAATAAAAAGCAAACTAACCTTTCCCTCACAGCAAGCTGTAGCAGAGTCTGGATGAGCTTTTCCAGTAAAGCTTTGAAGTGCTTTATTTTATCCCTTAAATAGAAGGTTTAGTTCCTAGCTCCACCACCTCAGTTCACAGATAATTAACCTTAACTGACCTGTTCTAACTTCTGTGTGACTCCTTAATTGACCTGTTCTAATTTCTGTCTGACTCACAAGAGGCACAGCTGTGATATCTTTCCTAATTTTAATATGCAATTGAAAGCAGAATACAAGTATACAGTGTAAAGAAAACAAATCACAGTATACAAAACAGAAAAAGATAATAAAGTAAAATAAAATCAAGAAATCAAAAGCAAACTAACCTTTCCTTCACAGCAAGCTGTGGCAGAGTCTGGGACAGCTTCTCCAGTAAACCCATTGGTCACTAACCATGCACTCCTGCAATGTCTACAGAAACAGAAAATTGTCAACAGAAAATTAGGCATGTGGCCTTTGTCCCTACAACCCTAAAAGTTTACCATCAGTGCAGGCCAGGTTAAAAGAATGCAAATGAGGGTGGGTTATCAAGAGCCCATAACTCATCCAAAGTTTTATAGAACTGGGAATTGTATGCTAGGGGGTTATTGTGACATAGTGGATGTTAGAACATCATTAATATGCTATAAAATGCTGTTTCAGTGATGCAAATGCATACTTATACACACACACACACATATATATAATATATATATATATATGTATATATATGTATATATATATATATATATATATATATATATATATATATATATATATAAATTTAATAATTTAAATATTAATTAGTAATTAGTAGTTTACTAAATATATTAGTAAAGTATCCCAGTCTGAATTATAATATGAGGCCCTGACCTCTAAGCAAAGTCAAAGAGGCTTACTTGATTGTAGGCGATGGGGCACTCTTCTTGCAAACAAAAATATTTGAGCACACAGAGCAAGTTAGTTGCCTCTCAGAGCATAAGAAAGCAGAACACTGAGCCTAGAAGGAGACAGGTCATTGCACCTAAAGGGAAGCAGGCCATCAGGGTTAGAGTTATTTGCCTATCAGAGCAGAGAGAGCTTGGAGTCTCCAGGAGAGAGTCACTGGCTACTCAAAGCAGTGCCATACAGGCCATCAGGCCTTGAGATAGAGATGAGGTCAGGGGACCTTGCTAGAGAAGTAGTGGTGCTAGGAGAGTTCGGTAACAGAAATCAAGAAAAGTGCATTTATGACAATAGAAAGGACCTTAAGGAGTAGACTAATAGAGACACTGACTGAGAGCTTCAGTTACAAAGAAAGAAGTGAGAACAGCCCAGAAAAAGGCTATGGCTAAGAATGGGAAACACGGGGATTAAACTTAAAGGAGGACTGGGAATTTATTCTGTTTCTTCTTCTTCTTCTTCTTTCGGCTTTTTCCCAGTTAGGGGTCGCCACAGCAGATCACCTGTCCGCTCATGACTGGCAGTAGAGTTTTACAGTGTCGAGTTGCCAGCCCGGTACCCAACCTTCCACAGAAGGCACATACATGCACACACTCACACCTAGGGCCAATTTAGAGTGTCCAATCCACCTACAGCATGTCTTCGGGATGTGGGAGGAAATTGGAGCACCCGGAGGAAACCCACGCGACCACAGGGAGAACATGCAGACTCCACACAGAAGGCACCGCAGCCAAGAATCAAACCGGAGAACCTCTTGCTGTGAGGCAGCAACGCTAACCGCTGCACCTCCGTGGCCGGCCACTGTGAATTTATTCTGTTTGCTGTTCCTAAACTTAAGCAGTAAAATATAAAAACATCTGTCACTGTAAGTGTGTTTTTAATGTAAGACTTAAATTTCATATAAGAAATTGTTGTTTATATTCCTAAAATAATGAAATTAAATGCAGTAGTGTTAGAGGTGTATGCTGAATGAAATGAACTGCTGCAGTGGTGAACACATATGCTCTTTGAATCGATTTGCTGAGAAGGCAAGAAAATATATGCTTTCTCACATTGCTGGAAACAAGCTTTGGGCAGAATTTGATTTTCAGCTGTTACTCTCATAAGTAAATTAATTTATACCTGTTTGAAATGTATACTGACACAGAGTGTATGACATCCTGCTACAGAGAGTTGCTAAAAGAAAGCAGTTTGCTAACACGTGAGTATGTAAATTTACCCAAGATATTTTCCACTGGGGTCGGGTACATAGAAAATATGTGTGTGTGTGTGTGTGTGTGTGTGTGTGTGTGTGTGTGTGTGTGTGTGTGTGTGTGTGTGTGTGTGTGTGTGCCCCACTGAACTTGCAAAATGGTTCAGGAGACGCAATTTGTAAAACATCTGAAAAGAAACAGCGTAAACTGTAAAGTATTATAACTTGTGAAAATGTGAAATGTGTTTTGCAGTAATGAGAATACATAGAGTAACAACTCTTGGTAAAATTCTGTGCTGCATATCTGTAAAAAGTACTGCAAGAACACTGTTAACAGCTGATATAAATATTAGTAACAATTGTGAAGTGTGAAAAAATATGAAGCGAGAAAGAAAACTACATTTTGTGTATAAGCTGGTTACAAAAGAGCTTTTAAGATCTTAAAAAATCACTGTTTATCTTTAAAGCTGTCCATCTCTAACAAACTGTGTGAGGTTTGTAAAATAAGTAATTGTGTTGCAAAATAAACAGTTGTGTTGGAAACTGAATGAAACCAAAACAGCAATAAAGTATTGAGTGGACTGATGTTGCTTAATAAATTCTGCTTCAAGTGCAAGCCAAGAAGGTGTGGAGTTTTTGTATTGGTAAAATGGCTAGAAACCTGACAACTTCACAATGTTTTCTGAAATGAAGTTTAGTTAGAAGAAAATGCCAACGATCTGACACCAGAGGGCACTGAGAGTAATTCTAGTGAAGCTTTCTATTTCACTGTGAACATGTGAAAGGCTGAAAACACTGAAATAAGGATTGTAAATCTGTTGACAAAACTACATTAAGAGTTTCCACTAAGGCAAAACTAAAGCAGTACAGCAACAAACTGTGTATGTGTGATTCTGGTTTACAGATGCACCAAAATATTTGTCAAAGTAGAATTTAAATGCAGGCTAATCATGAAATACACCTCCAACCTACACACTCTAGGGACCTAAACCTTGTCACTACAATAAACAGAACATGCTGGAGGGATACATTCCTGTCCCAGAGACTTCCCATACTCTGGAACAAACTACCTATCTATATCAAACAAAGCTCCTCATTAGCATTCTTCAAGAAAAATCTTGATGATTGGAAGGGAAATAGAAAATTCACCCCAGGGATCACCTCTGTGGCTCTTCTCAACAAGAGCACAGGAAAATAATTTTCTTGGGTGATGAAAGCCAGGGTACCTTTTTGGCTAGGCTTATATAGGCCCTAGGGCCAATAGCCTAGTACCTACCTATGAAAATATGAACATATAAACAATGATATCAGGTATAACAGAGTACATATTCTTTCTTTAAAAATATTCCTGATATGCAAAAGCAAAAATAAGTTTTATAGGCATGTTGTACAACTGTGCACATTGAAACCCTGTTTTGGAATGATGCTAAGAATTAAGGTGTAGTTCCAAGAAATACTGAAAACATAAAAAGCATTGCTTCTAGGTAGAGTGTTAAAGAGTAGGTCATTAAGCAATAACCGATGATGTGGTGTGGTATATTGAAGATTTACCTATGGTTGGTGTGATTAAATAAAGCCAAATGTGGGTAAATTTCAATATACCACAACCACGGAGTCGGTTACTGCTATTATACAATGATATTATTTAAGAAAAAATACTTCCTTTTCTTAAATAATGTCTTTGTATAACGGCGCATTACTGTTCATCCACTGGTTGTGGTACACTGCTTCCTTGTTTTGATGTACTGAGCATGCATATGGGACTTGCATCCCACTCATACCCAGTACATTAATGCTTTGAAACAGAAGCAACGGAGAAAAGAAAGTCTTCATTGCTGTGTTTTTTTTTTTTTTGTTTGTTTGTTTTTTTTATTTGTTAAAAAAAAAAATGTTTTGCGCAATTTATACCAACAGAAAAAAGTCCAGGCGACCGGACCTTTTTCCGTTGGTATATTGTGGGATTTACAATGGGTACGCTGGCCAATCAGCGTGCATGTTTTTGAATATTAATGCGGGGTCATTGTATAATTGAGATTTTAGGACAGAGTGTACTAACTACTCAACAAACAGTAAGTGAAAACTTGCAACAACATAAAAAAGGCTGGTTTAAAAACAAACATGCTATGTGGCAGGATTGGCAAACTGTTAATGAACTTGCCTCTGACATGTAAGTAACTTGCATACTGAACTTGAGCTATCAACAGCTTGTCTTACTGAAAAGGTTGTAAAAGTACAAAAGAAAGTTGGATTTTATCTTAGGGGGACTGTAACAGATAGAGTTCTGATTCAGTAACTAAACAATATGATGCTCAAATAAGCAGAATTTAAAAGGGACTTGATTTTCTGGGGTAGGGGGTCAAGAACACGAATGGGATGAACTGAAGAAGCAGCCACTGGGGAATGATGTTGCTAAACATGGAGTAGAGACTTTGGGACTAGAGCAGATGGTGTCTTACAATAAGGAACAGCTGGTTAAGTAGGAAAAACAATATATGAATGAACTGACAGACATAAAAAAAAATGGAATGTTTTATTTTTCAAGAAGATCACAAAAAGTTAGTAGCTAACCTTGCATAACTGAAAGACCAAACATGGCAAGAACATGGCAGACATGCCTTGTCTGTAAAATAATTGAATTGTTAAAACAAGGTGATGCAAAGGGTCTATATTAGAACACCGAACGTTCAAAATTTTGATTGTTCTAATATCGAACCCTATGAATCGAAAATTTTAAACATCAAACATACAGAACAGCGAATGTTTTCCTAGGGAAAAAATTCACTGTTCCAAAACACATACACACAACACAAGCACACCAAACAAACAGCAATCCACACACATACACCTAAACTCTTACACCTAACCCTACACTAAACTATACATACACCACTAACTATCCACTTACCTTAACCCAAACCCTAACCCTAAGGTCCGTCACTATCGCACAGTCACCTCACCCGTGCCCTAACCCTCACATCCACACAATCGCACACTTACCTGACCCTCACCCTAACCCTAACCCGCCCTAACCCTCACGTCCACACAGTCGCACACTTACCTGAACCCGACCCATAACTTTCCACCACAGCGCTGAAAATACCGAAGTAACAGAAACGGACAAACAAATTCTTTCCCTAGGAAAAAATTTGGTTTTCTGTTTCTTCGATATTTTCAGCGTTCACTGAAAATGGATCGATATTAGAACACTCGAAATTTTGAACGTTCGGTGTTCTAATATAGACCCGATGCAAAGACAGACAAATAGAGAGCCTGCCTAAAAGTCTGTCAGAGTTTACTAAACAATTTGGAGTAATGGAAAATATCTAGCAGTCTGAACAGAATGGCACTTTCAGTATACAACTCTAAGTGAATGTCCTTGTGACAAAGATATACAAACAGACTGAAACACGACAATTTAACATAGCTGAACTAAGTTACGGTCTAAATTAAAAAATGAGATGTGTCTTGAAAGAAAATCTATGAGTTGGATAAACACTAACCATAAATAGTTGCAGTCAATGAATGTTAGATAAAAGACTGGTGCCTTATTTTGTGGAAACACTCATTTAATGCCTGACCAAATACTGTATGCAGAGAGGGAACCCTTATCCCTTTCAAACAAAATGTGTAATTAAATATCTGCATTCAGGAATCCTTCATCGCAAAATATGATATAGACTGGTTAGCTAGTACCATCGTCCTAAAAAAGATTTCCATCACCTAGCTATAGCTTACCTTCAACTGCCCTCCTCCCTCCTAGAAAAATCCCAGAAACTCATAAATGTCACCTTACAGACAGCCCACACATGCAAACGCTAGACGTTCAGGGTGGCTTCAACCTTATTCTCATAGGGTATCACAAAACGTGTTGTCATATTTCAAGATTAGAAATTATTTGATTTTTAAATTATCCAGTTGTGCCCTACATAAAATTATTATGAATGTGCCCAAATATCTTCTCAATTACCAGTCACTGTCCCTTAACCTGTAAAACAATCATTGCAAAGCTCAACTCTCCTTTTAAAACTTCCTTTAAACTGAACTCTTCAAAAAAAATAATAATAATTAGCCTGCGTAACCACTTGACATACACTGACTGGGGCACAATTCGTTCCTGTTAAGATGGGTTTATTCAAGCACAAAAAGGGAGACTGGCAAGGTTTAAAATGACCTGCAAAGGCAGCTAACCTAGTACTTATCTATGAACCTAGGAATTCAAAAATACTTTCAACATAAATCAGTCTGTAGGTGCCTTACCACTCTCATAAATACTTACATTATTCTACATCTCCTATTTATCTGCCTATTTTTGCATTTGCTTCTTATTTAAACTCAGTGATAGAAAACCATAATTTAATCAAATTACCACTGCAATGCTTCTGCATTTGTTTTCACTTCTGAAAATAATAACTGTACAAATGTTTTCAATTTTGAGAATTTCACCCAAGATGTGTCAGCAAATGTTCTGTTGTAATCAGTATACTACTGCTGTAAACAGACTTACATACATAAATAAATGTAAAATGTCTATTACATCTCATGAGGGATTCTGCAAGGGTCTATATCATATCCTCGAAAAGGCATTCCATCAAACGCCTCATCATTGACCCTTAAACCGCGAAATCACAAAACAGCGAATGTTCACATTAGCGATTTCTTTCTTGTTGGTTTGCCATTTTCCCCACTGTAGTGTGATTTTGGAGTTGGTATATTTAGTTAGGGGGTGTGTGGAGGGCACAGCCCCCCACTTTATAATGTTTGTAGTGATGTGTTTTTTTTGTTTTTTGGTTTTTTTTTTTTTAGCGCAAGCAATTTCTTTCCCAGGGAAAGAAATCACTGATGTGAATGTTCGCTATTTTGTGATTTTGCGGTTTAAGGGTCCATGAAGAGGCATTTGATAGAACGCCTCTTCTAGGCTATAATATAGACCCTTCTGCAAGGCCCTTTTCTGGGGCAGGATTATGCTGCACCATGTTATGTCCTCGTGTATAACTGCTATATTCTGTTTAAATGCTTACATATGCGCAGACAGCATTCACTTGGCTGTCATGTCATTATGTGGTTATATGTATGGGACTGTAACTAGTATGTTGTTCTAGAATCTTACTTTACACTTTTCACAGCTGTATAATGTACACTTTCTCTTTCTGCTTGAGTAGAACATGAGAGTAATGATGTCACATGTGCAGGAGGCAGGAGGGGTTTGTGGCCAGCTATGGTTAGTTTCCTTTACAAATGCTGGCATGTGTTTTTAATATATTAAATCCAATGACAGGATAGATTAATATATGGCAATTTTCCATTCTGTCTCCCTGCTGCAGATCCAGATAATAGATTTGCTCAGCTGGTGCCTCCAATGGGTCCTGCCAGTGCTAAAGCTGTGGTATGACAGCATGAGGGAGACAAGGCTGGGAGCACATGGAGGAAGTGGTGGAAGCTGAAGTGGAGAATGAAGCAAGCAGATATATGTGCCAGATGGAGAGCCTCCTCCAGCTCACTGCATTTTTGCTCACTCCGCACACCCTACCAGTGGACCAACTGAAGAGAGTTGTGGTCCATGCCCCCCGCAACCCTGATCCACTGGATGGTGATCTCTGCAATGTCCCACTGGGCCAGGACAGCAGATGGCATACAACACTGCACATATTCCACAATATCCCCAGCCATGTGTGCTCCCTTCCTCTTATGTCATGCCCCATACTCTGTGCATTGCCCAAGTCTCCTCATCACCATTTCTCTACCATCTGTCTCCATCCATTCCATGTCTTACCATCCTAGTGTGTGCACTTCTATTCCTGTTTGTACTCTTTTGCATTTGTCTGTCTGTTGCAACACATCATCTTACCCACTTTCTCTTTCACCATCCCCCCATTTCCCTTCTGTCCATATAATAAAAAATGTGTCTCTAGCCACAAATTCTGTCCTCCTTCCCCCATTGTGAGCATTCTTGCATGTTGTCCTTTTGCCTGACCCTCTGCTTGCTGTTCCCCTTTTCCCTTTCTTGTACACCTCTTTTCCTCCCCTTTAGGCATCTAACAGGTGTCCTCATATGTGAACAGCACAGTACTACAACTGTACCTACAGCAGCAAATACTGTTTTTGCTACATAGGTTTCTGCTGCACTATGTGATGTTCTGTCAGTACACATGCTAGCACGTTCAGCCTAGATAATGCAAACTCTGCTTTATTTTTGAAATGTAACTGTCTGTGAGTTCATGCTTTTTCTCATGAGATTGCAATGTGTGGTACACAACCACTATGTGGATTGTGTCTTACACTTCTCTCTGTGAATTTCACTGTGTGTATGGGTCTGCTTATGTAGTTTTACTGAACTGCTGTGTCCATTTGCATGGTTTTGGTACTACTTGTTTACCTACCATGATGTGCAGCTAGTTCCACATAAACACCATATATCTTGATATATTTAATGCCTCCTTGTATTGCTGTACAATACTGCTTAGTAGTGCAAGGCTTGCACAGAAGTGCAATATATCTCTATAAATATTAGACTAAATTAAAAAGTAAGCATATATATTAGGTGTGACAATAACACTTCTTTCACAAGCTTTTATTTGGACGTTCTTTAAGTTATATGTATATGTTACAATAAAGACCACCTTGTAATTAAGACCTTAAATTTTATAGAGTTTTATTGCTAACCTGACCTGTTAAAGCAGAGAGTTTAATCAGACAGCAACATTACTATACTAAATAATTGGCTGATTATGCTATAAAATAACTAGATGTGACATTTACAGTTTTTATGCACTATTTAAAATATGATAAAAATAACACTTTTTATGAGACTAGTACTTTACTTGACAAAATGCAGTACTATATTTATTTTCTATGCTGTACAGTGAACAGTTCCCTTTACTAAAAAATGTATTATTTTTTTTTTATTTTAACATTTGTTGACCGGGAAAGCCCAGCTAGGTTCCACAGATCCTGTTTTCAGCAGAGGCCTGGGGAGGAATGCTCCAGAAGCATGTCTTTAGAAAGTGGAAGGAAACCGGAGTACCCAGAGGAAACCCACGCGAATGCAGGGAGAACATGCTAACTCTGCACAGAAGGCACCCCAGCTGAGAACCGAACCGGAGAATCTCTTGCTGTGAGGCGATAGCATTAACCGCTGCACCACTGCACTGCCTCAAAAAAGAACAACAGTTCAATTCCTAAAAGCTTCTAAAAGCAAAACACTCTGGGGAGCTGTAATGACTTTATGTCTATGTCCTAACTGTTTGGTATATCTCTGATGGATGCAGATTTTAGTTGCAGGATAGAGTCAAATACTGAAAATCACCAGGTAGGTGCCATCAGGACAGATTCATGATGGAATAGATGTCGAGAGAAATTTGAAAACAATGTATTTCTTAATTAGTTATTAATTTATTTTGCATTTGTTGACTGAGATAGTCTGACTGGAATGAACCTCTTTTCAGCCGAGACCCAGGGAGAAAAGCTCCATATAATTTTACAGTAAGATAAAACAAAGCAGGTACGTAGTAAAACAAAAATATAACTGGAGTACTACATTAAATAGAGCATAGACAAGAAGCAGAATACATCATGCGTAGATTACACAAGTAAGTAGTAACAACATACATATATTGGTAAAACTATGTGACAAAATTAACATGCAAGCAGAAGTTGTTCAAACAAAATTGCTGGGCAGTTTAGCTATGGGAGTTCTTCGTGCATAAGTCCAAAGAATAAGCTAGAGAGGAAAGGATACTTTACAGGGGAGGGGTATAGACACAGAGAAAAGGTACATATATAGGGTCAATATTACATCGTTGAACTCACAGGAGTTCAAACAATGTAATATCGAACCATGAAGTTCAAAACCCAAGAATTACGAAAACACAGAACAGTGATTTTTTTCCCAGGATATGCCACCCACACCCCCCTACTTAAATATACCAACTCCGTGATCGTACCACAGTGGAGGAAATAGCAAAGCCCCAAAAACAGCCCACCAATTTTTTTCCTGGGAAAAAAATCGGTGTGCCGTGGCTTCGATATTTTCGTATTTCGAACATTTGGGTCCAATATTATAACGTTCGGACTCCTGTGAGTTCGACATTGTAATATAGATCCCATATATATATATATATATATATATATATATATCACAATGTTGGTGAGAAAGAAATGAACTAGACAGCAGAAAGGGAGAGACAGACCCAAAATAATTATATGAGGAAAGAGTAAGACAGGAGAAAGAGAGAGAAGGCAAGAAGGAAAATAAGTAGCAGGTGTTGGAGGTGAGGAGAGAAAGTGAGGGGCAGGTATGTCGTCCTTGGTAGAGTGGCCATGGATAGTTTCATGTGGGTTGCAGGTTTTATTTTGGTATTGTTACAGGAAACATGTTAAAGAGTAATTTGTTATCTGAGTGTTCTTTAGCAGTGAATTGTGTAAGTTTTGAATTTTGGGGTTACGTAGTAGTTGAGAGATAGTAAGCCAGGATTCAGCAGATATCAGGAGACTTGTCTAAGGTGAAGTCTAGCTAGGGTTTTGCTGTGCAGATTAGAATAAAATCATCAGCATATTGGATGACAATGGCTTGTTTGCCTACTGTATGGAGGTCATTGATAAATATATTGAACAACAGGAGACTTAGAGCGGGGCTTTGGGATGCTCCTGTAGGCACAGAGAAATAATGAGATGGCATGTTATCTTTGGGCTGCCTTCTGCCATGATGTAAGGTAAGTGTTGAACCAGGAGAAGGTGAATACATGTAGGCACCAGGAGTATAGTCTTTGTAAGAGCAGATGGTGTGAGATATTGGCAAAAGCTTTAACGAGGTCAAGGAATATGCCTGAGATTAAGTTACTCTAATTTCTAAGTTGGGTGATAATTGTTAGAAATTTGAAAGGCAGTAAGTAGAACTATGATGTGTTTGAAAGCCATGCTAGTTGTGAATTAAAGACTGTTGTTAGTAATACATTTTAGTAGTTTGGAATTAATATACTTTTGAGAATGTTGATTGAGGAGATAGAATAGCAATTAGTCTATACTTCAAGAAGAACTGCCGCCCTTTGACAGAAATCCAACATAACTTTCTTTGATGAAACATTTTACTAAGATGGAAACTGGAATTGCAATGGCATCTGCTGTGATTTTCAGATATGCTATTAGCAAGTTATCAGGGGTGAGTAGTGAGTTTTAGCTTTATAAGACATCTTAATGGACTTTGTGGGAACTGGTTTTAAGGTGCAGCATACTGAGGCCCTTTGTGGTTTGTAAAGGACGGCCAGCAGGAGCCCTGACAGTATTGGTCATCAGTGAGATTACAGCTTGATGATTAAATAAGGAAGCAATGCTATCACAATAATTATTAGGAGGTGGTTTGGCCTGGTTTGAAGAGTTTGTCAATGGGCAACCAGAAGAGTTTGCTTTTTTAGCTTATGTGTTGGGAGTTGTTACACTTTCTTGTCTTGAGTGATCTTTTTAGTTGCATTCCTGAATTATTTGTATTTTGTGGAGGTTGGCATTGCAGGAGATTTCTTAAATATATAGGATTTCCAAGCTTTATCTCTTAGTTTCATAAGCTGCTTGGTTTCTCTCCTCAGACTTGGAGCTGGATTAGTTTTGATTCTTTTAGTTCTAATAGGGGTGTGTTCATTTAATATGTTCAGGAAAGTTGTGTTAAATAGATGAACTGTATCGTCTAGTGGGAGAGATTTATACACAGTCCGGTTATACTATTTTAAGCTAGACATGAAATTGTCTTTTTGGAAGGAGGACAGAATGCATACTTCGGAGTAGAGCTGTTGTGTATGGGAGATGGATTTTGTTCCAGATTTAAAAGGCTGGAAGGTGATCACTTAAGCTGTCTAGGATGATGCCAAAGAACATGATTTTGTTAATGGCATTGGTGAGAATCCAATCCAGAGTGGTCTGCCTTTGAGAGGTACTGTTATATCTTGTTATAGCTGAAATAAGTAATGTGAACCCAAATAAGTTAAAAGTGCTAGTTTGAACATCAGATTCACCTGAAACAATTGTTTCCTGTGGAATGTTGGAAGAGATCCAGTGTAAAAGTGCTAGCATGAGGGTCAGAGTCACCTGAAATAATTGTTTCCTGTGGAATGTTGGAAGAGATCCAGTGTAAACGTGCTAGCATGAGGGTCAGAGTTACCTGAAATAATTGTTTCCTGTGGAATGTTGGAAGAGATCCAGTGTAAAAGTGCTAGCATGAGGGTCAGAGTTACCTGAAATAATTGTTTCCTGTGGAATGTTGGAAGAGATCCAGAGTAAGAGTTCTTCTGTTGCACTTCTATTGTTTCCAGGAGCACATTTAGTTATACAGTGGTGGTAGTATAAAGTTACAGCAGTCTCACCTGTATGCCTTTGGGCTATTTCAAACCACCGCAAGGAAAAACAAGATGGTATGGCATACAGAGAGGTCAACACTTACCCAGGTAAGAGTTAGAAAGAGAATGGGTGTGTAACTGATGAGGAAATAAGATGAAAGGAATCAAAGTTTCTTAGCAGCTATTACGAGACTAAAAGTACAGGGCATAGAGCGCATTCCAGCTGGTGGAAACATAGACATAAAATACAGATAAAAGTCAGGGGAAGAAAAGCATTTATAACTGCGTTAAAAATTACAAGATTATTCTGAAGCTGAGAGGGTAAAGATGGTGTATTAAGGTCAGTTCAATGGAACCATCACATTGAATGCATCCAGGCAGTATGTATTCTCTTTATTTTTTTCTAATATGGCGGATGCATCTGTTGGCATACTTGCATATTCATAAGTTATGCATTTGCTCTGCCCTCCATTCCACAGCATTAAGTACATTGTCAGCCTTAACCAAGAAAGGTTTGTATTAGGAATATTGTAAGAACTCTGAAAAAGTCAAATGAAGTAAAAAAATGACTGTGCAGGTATAGGTAAAAGATAAACAATGATGAATTTCTAAAACTTAGACAAAGTAAAAGAGTGGGAGCATGGCTGGGGGAAACACTGAGTGGGAAGTTTATAATTATTTTGTTGTGAGATTGAGAGAGTGTGAGAGCAAATATAGAACAGAAAATATTTAGGTAAGAGAAAGAGTGTGACAGAAAATAGGGGATAGAGATAAAATGTCCAAGCAGATGGGTTAAAAATCCTTCTTTATCATTATTCTGTGACAAGTCACTTTCTATGGCAGAAAGGTAAAGACTAAAACATAGGCACCTTAACAATCGGGTGAACATTTAACTATTGTGCACACATGGCAGTCTGGACTGTGGGTATTTTATTTTTATTATAATGCAACTATAACTAGGAAACCACAAGACAGTGCCCAACATGCAGACAATGGCAGACTTTAAGGATTACTTGCAGGATGCACTGTCGGATATGCTGGGTGGGCAGATGAAGGAGATGATTTTTCTGAACTACGGTACAGAATCAGAATTGCCTAGACATGGTGAGGCCTTGCTGTATTTAACTATGGTGGCTGCCAAAAATCAATTACTAAAAAATGGAAATCAAAGTCTAAACTGACTATACTGAAAGTAGTGACTATAGTAACAGAGATAAAACAACTGGAAATGAGATCTTTAGAAAAGGGAAGGAGCAAACTACATAGGAAAAAATGGGAATTGTGGGAATAATACATGCAAGGAAAGAATGACGTCTAAAAGGTGGCAGGATTTAAATGAGCTATGTAATGTCTGAGTGAGAAAGATTGGGTAGATTATAAATGATGTATAATGTTTGCAGCTGGGTTTGTGATGTAAAATCATTTAGTACATTGTTGTGAATGAATTCTAGTGTTATTTGAATTCTAGTGTTATATGAAAATCATAATAAAGATACTTTGGTGGACTAGAAAAGCATTCATATTTATGAACAACAACACAGACAGTGTCTGATAGATACAGATTATGATATGACTGTCGATGTTACAGTGAATTTGATCAAGTAGTTCACTTTATTGCCTTTACACAAGGTTGAACAAATTCTGTGATGGCAGCCCTCTCGTGGTGATCTGTGGAAACTTCTACCCTGTAAGATACATTATTCAGACTATAGTATGACCAGAAAATATTGATAAATTATCACTGACATTGTGCAAAGATGTCTGAATTCAACTGTATTTTCGGGTTCCTATCAGCAGACCGAAGACACATGTTTCCAAATGCATCTTGGTCAAACTGAAAACACTGAAACGGCAAAATATCGAAGGGGCATGTAAGCGAATTCTTTCCCTGGGAAAGAATTTGCTTGGCTGCTTTGGTAGTTGGCGTTTTTGGCACTGTAGTGCAGTCTCGGAGTTAGTATATTTAAGTAGGGGGGTGTGGAAAAAAATTGCTGTTCTGACAGTTCAGTTTTGTAAGCTTTCAACTACATGGTGTCGATTAATCACCGTTCGCTTACCTAAGCATTCAGTGATCTAATATAGACCCGTATTTTCAGAAGCAGCATATCAATTAACAGAAATTCTGCCTTTCAAGCAAAGCATTTATGCCTTTTTTTCTATAATGCTTTTAGTTAGATGCCTTGATGGAGATTTCATATCTACATACATAAAAAAGCCTTATTTAGACTCTGATATGATTCCAGACTTGTTTGCATTGCTCATCTCTTATATATCTGCTAAATAATAATAATAATAATAATAATAATAATAATAATAATAATAATTCCCTTTGTTATAAAAAACAATAGTGCAAAGATCTTTTTAATACTATGACCACTTAAGGCATTTTCTCGTGAGCTTGAGGAAATTAGTTCTTTCATAAATATGCAGTCCATAAAGCACCATATTTAACACCAAGGAGAATTAAAGAAATACAAGTAGACTAAAGGCTTAAGTCAGATATTATATTTTACTAATTAAAGTTTGTATTCATAAACACATGTTGAGAAAGTTACTTCACTCAAGAAACAGAAATTTAAAAAAAATAAAAAGAATGTGCATAGTCGCCACTCGCAGTAGCAGTGAAACTTCTGTAAGGAAGTGCAAAGGAAAGTAAATGGTACAGTACAGTATAAGCAAATACACTTATAAGCCTTGTCTGAAGCATTACGTATGTAATGTCATTATCCATTCCTATGCCTGCATGAACCCAACAGCAGTTCTTTCACTGAGCAGATTCAGAGCTCTGATCACTTTGTGTGTGTGTGTGTGTGTGTGTGTGTGTGTGTGTGTGTGTGTGTGTGTGTGTGTGTGTGTGTATTGAAATAAGAGGTCAAGCTGTAAAACTTGCAGAGTGTGAGTTGGAACTCTGGCTACCTTTCTAAAGTGATGCCTGCATGAACCCAATAGTTCTTCATTGAACAGATTCCAAGCTCAGTTCACTTTGTGTTTAAGTGTGTGTGTGTGTGTGTGTGTGTGTGTGTGTGTGTGTGTGTGTGTGTGTGTGTGTGTGTGTGTCTGCTGAAACAAGAGGTAGAGCTGTAAAACTGGTGTAGTTTGAGCTGGAACTTGCACTATGGTGCCTGGTGCTGTAGGCAGAGTCAGAGTTCCGTTTCTGTTTCACTTTTTGTTTCAGTCTGAATTCGCACTATCATGTCTTAAGAAGTTTAACTTCAAAAAGAAAAAAAACTGCCATTGAGATATATAGCAAACATTTTTGACCAGGGTCCCAGAAAGAATAAACTCCTGTGCAAACTATAATGGAATGCCATGATAAGGATAGTGGTGTATAGCTATCAACCTTCCAAATAAAAATGTGGAATACTATCTCTCATAATGTGGGACAAATGGGCAAAATGTGGAATCCTTCATAACAACTTAATAACACCCTCAAATAGGAAGCTCACAGCTTGGTTAAAATGTGCTACTTTATTTTTACAAAAACTTCTTTAGATGAATTTATATTATTCAATATTATTTGCAATGGTTATTGTAGATTAGAGTGTGTGTATGTACCTTTAAGAAGCATTTCCAGATGTAGCACGTGCGGGCAGCAGTGCCATTTTGAGAGAACAGCCAGAGTGTTAACATGTATGAATGCAGTAGTCAGTCTATTTATACATTTATTTAAGTTTAAGTTACAAAGCCTCATTTCGGATGTGTTTGTGTGTAATAAAGCTGCTTGAACAGAACCTACAACCACTTATCTGTTTTATCCCGTCCAGCCGAGCAACATGGTGTCAGAACCAAGATGAAGAAAGCTACTTCTTCAAGCCATGAGGTACAGAATGGAAGGTGAAGCCAAACGAAGCAAGTCAAGTGAAACAGAGCACAGACAAATGAAAAAGGGCCAGAAACGAGCTAAAGGTAAAGAAAACTGCACAAATTATTTGGCAAAGAAAAATGAAACAGCTCATTTATAAGGCACAAAATGCATTATTAATCAAACAAGTAGCACAAAATGCATTATTAAGCAAACAAAAAGGCACAAACCGCATTATTAATTAAACAAAATGCTCAAAACCATAATATTTGATAAAACTAGCAAAAGTATTCATATGGGGCTCAGAATTACCTTTGGTTTATATAACAAACATCTTTAAAGAAAAACGAGCACAAGAAAAGCATAAAGAACATGATAAGAGATTAAAAGGGCATAACAAGTACAAAAAAGGGCAAATTAAGCTAAAAGGGCAAAGCAGCTGTATGTTGTTTAGTAAAAGACTGTGTTTGGCACAAACTGCTATTTCTCATTGACAGAAGCCATTCACAGCATAACTAGAGTCATTCGAAGTATCTCAGAGTGTGTAAAGTGTTTGCAGTGTGTGTGCTTTATTAAGTTGGAACTATTTCAAAGAGTTTGCTGTGTGCAAAGTACAGTTATATTTCAAAGTGCAGTCAAAGTACAGCCATTTTGAAATGTTCCTGTGCTGTATACACTTTATTGGCAAAGTGCATTCATCTTGAAGTGTTTCTTACTCTGATCTTTTTCTGCTGTGTACAGTTTATTCGCAAAGTACAGTCATTTTGAAATATTTCTTTCACTGATAAGGAGTGATTTCACAAAGTACAGTGATTTTAAAGTGTTCTTGTGCTACGGAGACTTATTTGTCAAAGTGCAGTTATTTCAAAGAGTTTGTTGTGCTACTGGGCATAATTACTAGTACTGGCATAAAGTTCTGGCAAATACATTTGTGTGTGTATGTTGGTATATAATTCCAAGCACCTTCACTATGTGTGTTGATACGGCAGAGGCATTTTGCAAATGAAGTCCACTTGTGTTTGATCATAATATAGCAGAGAATTGGAGAGTATTTAAGCTGGAATATATTTTCATACAAGCAGCTTTTTCTGACAAGGATGCATGTACAAGGGCATTCATTTTGCTTAACTTAGCTGGGTCAGAAGCTATTGAAAGAGAGCTTTCATTTGTGTATGCACCAGAAGTATATGCAGGAGAAGGGGCAAACTTTCATACTGTAGTACTGGCTGAATCAAGCTAAGACCCTGAGTGCTTAAAATGTAAATTCAGAGAAATGTGTAACCCCTCAGACAAATGTTACATTAGAGAAACACTTACTTTATACAAGAGACCAAAAGCCAGGTGAAACATTTGCAGCTTATATCACTTGACTTGAGAAACAAAGCTAAAATGTGCAGATTTGGTGACTTGAAAGAGGAGTTAATAAACAGTTCTACAATGAGAAAGACTTTGCTTTGTGACAGTGATTTAATGTTGAGCAAAGCCATAGAAATTTGTCAAATCCATGAGCTCACAGAAAGGCACACAAGTATGCAAGTGATAAGAGCATAGTTTCAGCAGCTTCTAAAACAGACATAGACAGCATGCAACATGTGGCAAACAGAAGCAGGCCTAAGCACATGGCAGCAGCAGCCCCTGCAGGTTCCCCTGCAAGAAACCGGAACTTTCTAGTAAGTTTCAAGACTACCTCAGGAAAATAGACATACGCAGTACAGTACAAGGGTGAGTCAGCAAAACCCAAGTCAATTCTTATTGTTAACTGTCGTAATTGTGGAGCCAATCATGAGTCTAAAAGAGAAAAGTGCTTAGCATTTAGTCAACAATGCCACAAGTGTAAAAAATGAAATAATTTTCAAAAGTTTTGTAAATCAAGCAAACCTCATTCAGTTATTAAGAAAGGTCACTCAAAAAAGCAAGTTGATCATATAGAAAGCTGCAATCCTTCTTTCTGTGTAAATGGTATATCAGTGGTCGGTGAAAAGGTTGGGTCTATATTACATAAGCGAATGCACAGAATTGCAAATGCTATATAATTGACCAACGATCTCTGAAAACCCAAAATGTCGAACACATGGATCAGCAATTTTTTTTCCCAGGGAAAAAAATTGCTGATCCGTCAAAAAAAAAATCAAAACACACCCCCCCCCCTACTTAAATATACCATCTCTGAGATCTCACCACAGTGGAGGAAATAGCAAAGTCCCAAAAACGGCCCAGTGATTTTTTTTCCCTAGGGAAAAAAACGCTGTTCCGTGCTTTTGGTATTTTGCCATTTCACGTAATGACGTTCGACTTAACAGCGTTCGTAATTCATTGCATTTGCTAAAATAATAGGAACCCAAAAGGTTAATGCAGTAGATTTGTTGGCAAAGAACAAAGCATTTTATACTGTCCTGATCAATGGTAAACCTACAGAGCTCAAAGTAGACACTGGTTCAAAGTGTAATGTAATGTCAGCAGAAACATTTGCTAAAGTGAGAGCTGGTGAGCAACTTAGTTTGGTCAGTTGTGCAAAACTTGTTGCTTATGAAGGTGAAGAGATTCAAACCAAAGGCTCTGTAATGCTTTCATGTTATTCAGCTGGGACAATTACAGCTTGCAGATTTATGTAGTCTGAAGACCTGTACTGTCTCAGAGACAGTCTAAGAATGAAACTGCTTTCTTTTACCAAAGAAGTACATCATGTAAGCACATGTCCCAGTTCTAGCTTTAGTAATGCTGTTTTCTCAGAGTACGCTGATGTGTTCGATGACAAGCTAGGCAAACTTCCAGTTGTATAATCCATGAAAGTAGACCCAGAGGTCAGTCTAGTGGTCACACCAGCAAGGAGACTTTTAATAGCTATGCAGGACAAAGTCAAGGTTCAATTAAACAAAATGGTGCAGCAAGGTGTGATTTGTCCAGTCACAGAACCAACCGAGTGGGTATCTGCCATGGTAGCTGCTCATAAGAAAAATTCAGATGATATCAGAATATGCGTTGACCCAAGAGACTGAACAAGGCATTAAAAAGACCTCATCATCCTATGTGTACAGTTGAGGAGATTGCAATCCTTATACCAAATGCCGCTGTTTTTTCTGTCTTAGATGCAAATAGTTCATTTTGGCAAGTAATGCTTGATCGCAGATCTTCACTACCGACTACATTCATTACCCCATTTGGTAAATACAGATTCCTCAGGATGCCTTTTGGAATAAATTCTGCCAGTGAAGTCTTTCAGCAAGCAATGGAGCAACTTTTTTCAGGGTACCCGTGTGCAATAATAGTTGATGATTTACTTGGAGGCAATGGTGAAGCAGAGCATGACAGAAACCTCAGGAAAGTTCTGGACAGAGCACATGAAGTGAATTTAAAGCTCAATCCTCTGAAGTGCAAATTCAGATTACCAGAAGTTACTTATGTAGGTCATTTATTTACCAGTACAGGCTTACGAGCAGATCCTTCTAAACAAACAGCCATTCTTGAGATGCCAGCTCCAGACAATGTCCAAGCTCTACAACATTTTCTTGGCATGGTTAACTATCTGGGCAAACTTATCTCTGACTTTAGTGAGTTATCAGCACCTTTAAGAGAGCTGACATGCAAAAATGTTGCATGGTCATGGTTAGAACAACACCAGAGAGCATTTGATAACCTCAAACAACAAATTGCTAATCTGCCTACATTAAGACACTATGATGTCCACAAACCAGTAATTCTTTCATGTGATGCTTCAAAGTTTGGTCTTGGTGCAGTCATTCTTCAGGAAGGCAGACCTGTTGCCTATGCATCTAGGACTCTTACCCAAACTGAGATGCAGTATCCTCAAATTGAGAAGGAACTTTTGCAATTGTGTTCACATGTTCGAAGTTCTATGATTATATTTATGGCCAAGCAATCCAGATAGAAACTGATCATCAGCCTCTAGTTCATTCAGCATTCAGCTCCAGCAAGACTACAAATAATGACACTTAAATTGCAAAAGTACAATTTCAAAATGGTCTTTACAAAAGGTAAACTTCTTTATCTGGCTGATACCTTATCCAGATTGCCCAGAAATACTACAGAACAGCTTGATGCAGAGAATTTTGACTTTGATGTCATGGAAGTGCGTGATTTTTCTACCACAAGACTTGATGAGCTGAGAGATCATACAAAGACTGATCCAATTTTGCAAAAGCTCAACCGCTACATCAATGTAGGATGGCCGTCAAAGCAATCTAGTGTACCGCCAGAAGTACAATCTTACTTTACATACAGAGATGAGATGCTGTTGGAAGATGGTATAATTTTCAAAGGTCCAAAAGTTATTGTTCTTACTTCCTTACAATGTGAATACGTTCAGATTTTGCATCATGGCCACTCAGGTTTCAACTCTACCAAAAAAGGGCAAGAGGACTAGTAATTTGGCCTTCTCTACTAAAAGATATTGATAAAGTACTTTCTTCTTGTTTGGTATGCAACAGTACTAAGCCGCATTTGCAAAAAGACCCACTTCAGCTAAGTCAAATTCCTGCACTACCCTGGTCAACAATACCAACTGACATATTTGAATGGAACAGTCAACATTACTTAGTGTTGACAGACTCTATTCAGAATTGGTTTGAGATCGATTTGCTACCTAACCTAATGTCCAGTGCTGTTGTTACTAGGATGAAACAATATTTCTCAGTCCATGGTAGTCCACACAAAGTTATTTCTGACAGTGGTTCTCAGTTCACCCGTCAATTGTTTCAGAGATTTGCTAAAGAATGGGACTTTATCCATAGCAGTCCTGAACATCTTCAGTCAAACGGACTTGCTGAACGTGCAGTACAGAGTGCAAACCTGTTACTGGAAAGGTCAAAGTGTGACAATACCGATATTTTCTTAAATTTACTCAATCTCAGAAATATACCCCATGCCAATCTACTAGGTACGCCTGCTCAGAGACTTTTATCTAGGCAAACCAGAACAACATTGCCTATTAGTTCTACTTTGTTGGTGCCTAATGCTAAACACAACAGAGCAATCAAAGCCCAACTTTTTAAGAAGCGTTCTTCTCAGAACTCCAGTTATGACAAAAAGAGCATATTTCTTCATCTGTTAAAAGAAGGAGAGACAGCGAGGATGCAAATGGCGAAAGACTTTGATCAAATTGGTCAAGTGAGAGGTATATGTACACAGCTGAGACCCGTCTTAGTGGAATCTGTGGGTACAGAATACAGGAGAAACAGCACACATCTTTTTCCTATATCAGAAATGATATTGCAGCATCATACCTGTGATATAGACTCTAGATCTCAGAGCAACCCTGAAAATGTTTGTACCAAAGAATATGTCGAAGTATCCATTTCTGTTCCTGATGATGTCCCAGATGTCCCCAAAGTTGAACATTCCTTGAAGACAGTCCTCGTTGCTAGATCCAATTCTGACTTTTATGGTACATGGTCAGGTCGCTTTTTAAGACTTAGTGTAAAATACGCATCAACTTGGACATAATTGTTTTATATCTGTTTGATTTCGTATGATTGCACGTCATATGATTAGTTCTGTATAACTGCATGTCAAAAGATCATTTCTGTAAATTGCATGTTATTGAATACTGTCATACCATATAAAGACTATTTCTCAGAGGACAGACCCTGTGTATGCACCTTTAATAAGCATTTCCAGATGTAGCATGTGCATATAAATACAGACCACATGCAGACAGCAGTGCCATTTTGAGAGAACAGCCAGGGTGTTAACATGTATGAATGCAGTAGTCAGCCTGTTTATAAGTTTATTTAAGTTTGTTACAAAGCCTTATTTCTGATGTGTTTGTGTGTAATAAAGCACACAGAACCCACAACCGCTTGTCTGTTTTATCCTGACCAGACGAGCGAAAGTTATTAGTTAAAACTTCTTAACAATGAGTGTGTGATGGATGTTTCAGTGTAGAAGAGCATGGAATGTGGATCTTTTCAAGACTCAAAATGAAGAACATTCCTCATAATGAAGAACAATGGAGAGGTATGCTGTGGTGCAGGGAAGCTGGCATATTTATTATCATATGCAAAGTAACCATGAAGTGGTTCTATTTGTTACTTTAAAATTTTTTTCAACTTTATTAAATGCCCAACAATACAAAAGAGGAA